>NW_020171401.1:95826-135584 GCF_001481775.2 Trichoderma gamsii | reverse complement strand
ACTGTCGCCGACATGCCCGCTATACGGAAACGGCTAGCTGACGTGAGGAATCTTAGTTGCACCGCTGGTGGTGCGCCGTTACGTAAGCTTTATTTGCACCACCGGCGGTGCACCTATTGGCCCCCCCTTTGTGGCTATATAAAAGAGGAGAAATCCCCATTCCAAGATACTACTGCAGTGCTAGGAGTACAAGCAAATCTAGAGCCAAAAGTGGAATTCGGCCAAAATGGATAATTGTTAGATGAGTTATTCAAATGATACTTATGTTAATATTCAATTCGCACTGTATTAGCCACAAGTCCTACATCCTAGTCCGTGCGGAGACAGATTCTAAACTAATAAAGTCGGACATTTATTTCGGTTTTCACTGTACCGAGGGATTCTAGGGAACGCTGTATCACAGGTTAGCCGCATTACACACTGGTGGACAAAATTGGTGAGTAATGAGCTTAACAGCTACGTAATTGTACGCATGAGTTTCATTCTTTAAGCATGATTTGCTACAAGGCTTCTTTTTTACGTCCACTAGGGCTATTCTACTGGAAGCATGAGGGACATAGCTGTGAGAGCGCTCACTCAACGGCCGTCAATGTTACAAAAGAGCCGGGCGGTACGTGGTTTATTTTTTAGCGCGATAGAGACCACTATAAACCCCCTGTTTCGGGTCGTGATGGACGCCTTTTGATCTTTTCCGTCGTGAAGTTACAAAAGTGTCGCACTCTCAACTTGTTAACAAAGGGAAAGCTAATCTCGCACTCCAACGAGATATAGGTACTCTATAATCCTATTTCACAAGACATTTCCCAGAGTTTTCATGCAGTTGAATAACAAATATTTTATCAAGGCATTTCTAAACTGATATATGCTATGTTCTAACGCTACAAATAAATCTAGCCAACATGGATACGCCACAGCTCGCGGTCACAATCCCCTCTAAACGCAGTGCGAATATGCAGCATCGAAAAGTTGTCAGACACCAAAACGTCGCCCTTTTCCAAGGTGAAATAGAGGCACACTCGGCGATCAAAAAGAACGGAATCAACCAGAGAAATGAAATTCTGCGAGCAGTTGTCGATGCTAATGACATGGGAGTTGTAGGCAGTTTTCCAGCGAGGCCACGGCTAGAGCCAGCGCACGCATGGTGTCCCCAGCGAGGGATGCGGCACAATCAGCCAAGCTTCGAAATCGATCGTATCGATCCATTTTTTGGCTTCAGTTGATCGATCTATATCGATCACAGACCACAGTCGATCGACCACAAGTTCAAATCGAATCGATCGTCGATCAAATGGATTTTGGCTAGTCTTAGTCCTCCATATCTCCGCTGACTCTACCTACTAACTGAAGAACTTGTCTCCAATTATCTCCTTCAAGAAGACCTAGAGGTAGATGTGGTTGATATATGCCAGCCTTACTCCACGATCGAAGGCACTGTGCCATGCCAACTATGTGGCGTCGCAGGCGGCATCTGAACGGTGTTACCAACCTCCCGCAGCTACTAAAGTCTCTCTCAGTTTCGGCGGAAGAAGACGCGATCGTGAGGAAATCAATCGCCATGTAAGAGAGCTGGGGAAACCGCACAGCGCCAACGTCTCTCCACCAGGCAATCGGATCCGCTTTGTAGGCGATGTTGTCAACCGGCGGCTCAGATAGGTATTGTTCGAGCTCGTCCTGTGTTGAAAGTGCGGTTGGCTGTTTCGGCCGTTTACTTTGTAGACCTTCGGCGTCTTGGCGAACGATTGATCGACTGAACGCCAATCGGCGCTCAACATGATCCAAGGTATCATGGCTTCCAGGTTCTGAGATGGCATTGCAGGCTGGCTCGTGGGCCATGTGCCTATAATTTTCCTCCCAGTTTCTTGTCAAGTTCCTCTCGTAAGCGCTTTTTCATCCTGACGTCTGATGAGACGGCAGCTGATTCCAAAGCTGTTATAGAGCTCGCCATTTCTTACACGGATGGAATACAACCACCGCTACATAGGCGGTCGAGGTCAGTTTACCATAGTAATCGTTCAACTTCTTCCAGCCGATTTTAATGTAAATCTTTAAGAGCCTTCGGGTTTTTGCATCCATGTCGTCAAACAAATGAACTTCTTCCATCATACGATCATGGTTCTCTTCGATTACTACACCTTGAATGGCCAACTCGAGGTGATCAAGGAGCATCTCAATCACTTAAAAATACTCGTCGAAACCTCCTGATGTTGAGCGCTTGCCAGAAATACCAGCGCCCTGAAGTTGTTTTGAAGCAACCTTGAACAGTTGAAGGATCTTCTGCACCGCAGCAACGACCTTCCATTCCTCAAGCGAAAGCTTTTCTTTCAATATCGCTGGCCGATCCTGTTCTTTGCCGCCTTGGCTAATCCATCTTTCTTCAATAATGGACAGCATTCTGTTCAAAGCGGGTCGTGTCCCGCTCGTAAGGCCATGGCTTCATGGACTGCCAGCGAGTACAGACGTTTTGGACCCACGCCAATACTGGTTCGTCGGGGGTAGTTTGCCGTTGGGCTTCATGAAAGTCCCTTGAGAAGTTGACTGCTAGTTCGAAGAGCAATGCCGATGTTGTGCAACTTGCCAAACGGGCCGAACTTGCGATACTTCTCCATCTTGTCGCCATTGATTCTCTCAGGAACTGGGCATGAATCACGGCTGTCCCCTAAAGTAGTGTTTGGCTCGCAATCTTCCTCCTCCAGAACAGGCGTGTCAAGATCGTCGCCGCTTTGGAATGCATCAACAGCGTCGGACAACTGACGCTGCTCGTCTTCGTCAGTAATAAAATCCTGATCACCCCAATGCGCAAGCAGCTCCGCAAAATTGTCTTTTTTACCGCCGTACATCATTGCCTTTACTGACAGGTTCAAGAAGTGTGGAGCGCAGCGAATACGAGGTTCGCGCCGGTTAAAATCAAACTCCTAGGCAAGTGCTTCCAAAGCCGTATCGTTGTTCGTTGCGTTATCAAGCGTACAGTAACCAGCTTTATTTTCAAGACTGAAAGCATAGATGGGTCTGCAACCTCATCGGCGAGTGCTGCCCCAGTATGGCGCTTACGGAGAGCGGGTAACGCCAGGAGAATCTTCCACTGCTTCCAATCCTGGGTTATGAAATGGGCGTTGATCCCAAGGAATGATGCGTTTTGTCGGGAGGTCCAACCGTCAAAAGTGAAATGAATCATGCTTCTCGCTCTTTGAAGAATACCTCTCACGGGATCAAGAGCTCGGTTATGTTCTTTCGTTAAGAGGTTCACGAGGGTCCTGTCGCTGGGTATCTGTCCTTCTTGAAGACAAGGATTGTTGTAGAGCAGCAGTCGTCTGAAGCGCTCAGAATTTACCAGATTAAAAGGGAGGTTGTGGTAAGTTAGCCAGCCCAGTAGGAGAAGCTGGTTCATGGCCGGATCAAACAAAGTATGCAAATTGCTAAGAAGGCCTTGGTCACGAGGGTTTTTTGGATCAGCGCGCAGCATATCGAGCAAGGTCCGTTGTGCATCTCTTGTCCCAACAACCACGTCTTCGCGTGAGCTAGCAGGCGGGAAAATCTTATGTTCCTTTCTCAGATGCCGAACAATGCTTCCAGCGGTTGAGGTGATGAAGGTGCAATGTGTGGCTTTAATCTATTGCGGAGGAGGCATCTTTCACAGACCCATACAATCTTATGAGGTTCAGAGCCGTGGTCCTTCATCCTGAAGCCAAATTGCCACCACCACGTCCGCTCTCGAGAGGGGTCATGGCATGTTGTAAAGTTGGGAAATCGCTTGAACTTGTCAGTTGTCCAGGTCTGTTAGTTCGGGAATCTGCTGGGCTCATTTGCGCTTGAGCTTGAACTGATCGACGGTTCGGAAGGCGGCGGTGTTGCGGAGGTATTCTCCATCTCCTCATCGAACGGGTCCAACTTCATTAGGCAATCCATACTTCATGGTCAACCAAGTTGGCAAAGCCGTGGTGCGCCATGCAGATCGATATGATCGAAATCGAAATCGAATCGATTAATCGAATCGATTTCGAAGCTTGATGTAGGCAATAGTAAGCAAATGTCACCAGTGAGTAAGACTTAGTATATCGTCCTGCAATCTTGATTCTGTGTTAACAACTGGCTATCTAAGTTATCTAAAGAGCGTAGAGAAGTGAACTTATATATCTAGTTGGTTGGATGTCTTCGATGCACTCTAGAGCCGAGTTCATCGAGTCGTACTCGACCTACTCGATGATCGATTCTGTCGAGTAGTATTTGATTGCTGGATTGGATGTACATTATTCCGTTCTGGCCTACCCGGTAGGCCCTTTGGTCGCGACCATAAGTGTTGGTTCGTGACACTATATTCAAGGTTGCACGCCAAAAGGGCCTAGCACGTTAAAGTCAATCCTCAGCGACTGAACCATTGAAAATGCACTTTCAAACCCAGTTACATCTGCTGCTGCCAGCTTTCCTAACCATTTCTCATTCGTGATGTTAGAGCAATAAGAAGCCGCTGCATCAATAATTGTTTTAAATTGTGCCCAAGCGTTAGTAGGATTAGCTTCGTTCACTTTGCTAGAAATCTCTTTGTAGGAGATGGGGTTGGTCTCATTAGAAGCTTCCCCGGTTAGAGCAATGGCTTTGGCGCAGTTTGTCTTCAAATCATCCAGATATTCTGTTGCGAGGACCACATCATTCCTGCGACCAGAGCGACCGAGGTGTCCACCGAGGAAATAATCAAAGTCGAACTCCAAAGTTTGGGCGTGTGCTTTTAGAGTTCCAGGGACATCTTCAGCTTCTCCGATACGGGCCCAGGGGGCCCATCCAGGGAAGATTACGTCCACGAGCATTAGAATTTTCTGTATAGGAGCATGTATAAAGATGTTCCCCCGCTGGTGGTTCACTCCTTTATATGACAGCTGCACAGTTTGGTTCCCAACACATAGGTCATATGTGTCTTCAAACACAATATCCGGGACTGGTCTCTTTGGATCTTTTATATCTTCGAGAATCTTTTTCGTTTCTTCATGGGCAATTATTTTGACATGTTTCCCAAATAAGTAAGCCGCCCCAATATGATCGGCGTGCGCATGACTGTAGATAAGGTGTGTAATTGGGACTGTAGTCGTGTTCCCAATGGCATGGAGCATATTGTGGCCAATGGTTGGAGGAGCATCAACGACAATAACACCTTTAGTCGATACAAGAAAGAGACTGTTGTATAGATTGTCAGACACCATATAGGCGCCCTTCCCAAATTCTTCAACACGCCATCCAATGGTGCTATTTATGGTTGGCGGTATGGCTTCGGCGGGAACCGGAGCATAGCTAACAATGGGAACGGACTGAGAGACGACCGCCGTTGATGACAAAAGGGAGACGAAAACCCATCGTGAAATAGAACTTCGGAGAGTCATTGCACCTGATATAAACAAAACTAAATAGATTGAAGAGATTTATTGTAAATATGCTTGTATAAAGAAATTCGCAACCTATTAACGGCGTTGTTTAGATTCCAAACTGCAGTTGGAGTCTGGATGTTTTCAAGTTTAAGAACCACTTTGTCTACAGGGCCATCAAAGAAATTACAAATACAACGAAGTTATTTTTCTGCACTTAGACTGCTGATAAATATGAGCTCACTGCTGAGTGGATTGATCAGCAGTGGGTTACAAGAAATCTCAGCATTTGTCATTTTCGCTATTATATCTCCCAGCATTTTATTTTTACCAATAAATTATTACCAAGCTTTCTTTTTACTCTCACTAATAAGGTTTAAGATTAGTGCTATTGCATAACCAGGGGGATCAGATACCTATTTGAGAATGAAGTAAGATTTAGTTTTTAAGTCCTCCTGTCACAACCCAACCTCTTATGCAACCATCAGAGTACATGCCTGGAGAAACAATAGGCCGAAAAACCAATCAGAAGGCAGGAGCGACAGAGCGCAGCGACAGAGTGCAGCGCTCCCAACTATTATATATTTAACACCTCAAACTAGAAGCTAAATCTGGTATAAAATAAATTGAGGATTAAATTTAAGTATATTTTACGGTCTTTAATATTGTCTCAAATATTAGTTAACGTTTTTTTATTCTTCGTTGCTGTGAAATTTGCACTTTAATTCGTTGACCTCGCCGTCGATGATAGATATGCTAGCCAATCAATTTTTAGCGGTCAAAACTAAACTCTTTTGAATTTCGCGGTCAACTAAGCCCATTCAGAAATCCAGCACCCACCTTATACGCTAATAGATAACCTAGCCAATTGGAGGCTAAATTTAGCAGTCTTACATGCACACGCCTATTTACAGCATATCACAAGCTCTCTTATATATTTCTCAGGTAAAGAACCAAGAAAGCCTTATTTTCTATATTTCCTGCTTTTTTAACCTGTAGACTAGAAAAAACATCTGCCCTCCTAACCTATGAATAAAAATATTATCTGCTTTTCTGACCTATACATTGAAAAGGCCCCTCTTCCTCTTTAATCTCTGGATTAACACTCTCTGCGCCTCCCCTTCTTCGTATTCTATAGCTTCTATCAACTCTCTATTCTACCTATATACTTCTACCTGAAAAACTAATTTGACCAGTAACAGCATTATGGATGACACGAGCTCCAGAAATACCCTGGGAAAGCGCAAGCGTGGTAGGCCCCGAAAATACTCTACAACTAAGGCTAAAGCTGCAGCGGATGTAGAACGGAAGCGAGCGGCGCGGCGGGACGCTTCCTCTGCACAACGTGACTCAACGCATACCAACTTCTACAACCCAGTCCCATCTCTGCAATTGGCAAACACATTTAGCGGCTTCCATTCGCTAGCTAACCCTACTGATATGCCACAACCAGACCAAAGAGACATATCACAATTCCTGGCCGAAGTTGATCCTCAGTTGGAAGGGGATACGGTAGAGTTTTGAGAAGGAGAACTGAGTGAGCCAATCAATCTTCAATGTCGGGCGCAAAAAATATGGACGTCTGGAATCTGGTCTTTCAGAACGTAGCAGTGCTGCACAGTTGTCTTACTACATGAGGTCACGTAATTGACAATACATCATTATAAAAAGTCAACCCAGTACTTTTCATTCATATGTCGCACTGCATAGACTACTGTTTTCTATAGACAGTTTGCCAGTATCAGTCGCACCGGTAAAAGTCATTGTCGCCGGGCCGAGTTCTGTGGGCATAAGTACCGCAATACCTTTGGAGGTTAGCTGTAGTCGCATGATTCGAGTTATTGGCATTTTCGAACTTACCTTGCCACTATATTCCCTCCTTCATTCACAAAGGTGAAAATACTTCTAACGAGTCCAGGATCTCCTCCCCCGTAGGGGACCGTCCAAATAAGCGGGAATCCCCAGAGTTCACTGCCGCAGTCAGGACGATCGAAGTAGTAAATATGAGGGTATTTCCGATCTCCTGAGAGAGCAGGGTTAGTCATCCTAGTCGCCGCTGAAGAACAAATACTAGGACTTTCACTCACCAATAGGTTTATCTTTGTGTTGGAGAGCGCCGTTTCCGGCGTTTGTAATATCATTAGACGTAAAGCCACGGTTAACGCCACCTAGAAAAGAATAAGTCATTATTACTTTGCCTTCTATGCTTGGATATCTTACTGCATTTTACTTCCTTCGTAGGAACATTACTGACCACGGCGTTGACTCCCGAGGCGGCGAGAAGCACAGTGACGTACGAAAGAGGCTTCATTTTGAGAACAGCTCGGTGAAGATATTTATGAGGAAATAGATTTACGTTGAGTATGGCTCAAGTTAAATCGAGGATGCTCGAGAGATATATCGACTATATATATACTTTTTAATACACAACCTTTATGACATTGAGTGGAATGGAGTTATACATCATTACATCATTTATTCCGCCGGCTAGATCACAAGATATTTAAGAGGGCCCTATTGGTCTCGCATTTCCCGATGGCTTGCATAGCACATGCCAGTCTGATAATCTTCACAGCTATCACATTTACATACTTACAATGCTGTATCTACAATTCAATTATTCTCTATCCTACTGCATTTGGCCCCAAAGAATGAACCGTACGACAGCGACTCTGGAAACGAGTAATAAAACTCTGGGTCAACATCTATACTCTGCCTAAAACAAACCCCCTTCACAAGATCACATCGAGGGTGCGGAAGTTTTACAGAGTTATCGATCGCCGTTTCACCAAGTTGCTTGCAGACTCAAAGACGTGCCATTGGAGAAACTGGAATCGATACAACCATTCGCACTGAAGCCGTGGGAGAAACGAGTCCAAGCCTTTAACTATGAAAATGCAAGCTTAGAAACAGAAACAGAATGGGACATACGTGTGGCGGTGAGCAGCTCTGCACGCAACGGCGTGGTCGGGGTTGGCGGAGTTATCCGCGGCACACCATTTGTCGATGGGAACACGACAAGCCAGGAGTTCTCCTTCACTCTAGGTCTCAGAAACGAACAGAACCCGTATTCCGGAGAACTAGCAGCAATGGCGTATGCGTTAAATATCCTGCCCGATGTTAGCCACCGGCGAATTGCACTCTTAACTACCAACAAGGCAGTTGCTCTCAGCATCCGAAATCCCCGGCAGCAGTCCGGCCAAGAGTATATCCGCCAAACTTACAAAGGCTTAAGTAAGTTACGGCGGTATGGGAATGGGTTATTAGTATTCTAGATCCCCAGCTCCGACGAAAATGACCTTCTGTAGTTAACCAAGCGAGAGGCAAGACATGCAACCAAGGAAGGGACAGTTCCACAAAAACGGTTCCCTAGAATGAAATCCACTACCCTGAGCCTTGAGAAGAAGAAACTCAATGGCGAAAGGAGCTTACCAGAGGGAGTGGGCAAACACTCCAGAAGAGTCGATGCGGCCCTTCCAGGTCAGCATACTCGACAGCTATACGATGACCGACACTGGATAGAACGCAACGTCTTAGCCCAGCTGAGAACAGACATGTCGAGAATTAATAACTCACTTTATCGGATACATGCAGCACCATCCAGGCAGTGCGCCTGTAGACATGAGCCAAAGACAGTAGCGCATTTTTATTTCGATGAACAGGATGGGATCCGTACCGAACGGAGATGCACTAATGCACTGAAGATAAAAGAGGAAATATTTCATTCTTTTTAGGAGGAAAGGCGCCATCCGATGGACCAAACTGGATGCCGAATTTAAAGGTAGTGCAAGCAACGATCCGCTTTGCATTAGCCACAGGACGGCTGGAAACAAATAACACATACAAACTATAACACCCACGCACCAATTACTAACTCACCGCCCAACTCCCATTAATACCTCGTGCCAGAGACAGCAGACGTCGCTTCAGCTGCCGTAGAGAGGATCCTGAACACTTGGGGAATAAGCTCCAAGCTAGCCCGCTGTGAAGAATGATAAAACGCGAGAAACCGTAGCGACGCAAGAGAATAGGTTGTAAGAACAGAAGCTGGATGACAAGGACTCATGGGTTTCAATGAGACAAAAGCTAAGCTTCAGAATGTACACGTGCCATAAGTTCATAGTTGCCCTTTTGGACTTTCCACTGGGCGTAATGAATGAATGAATGGATGTAACCATGACTGCCTTTCGCAGCCTTGTACAGAGAGTCCTTGAAGCGGCGATCGAAACATCTAGGCGTTTGATGTACGACTGGGAGCCGCCTCCCCAAACTTTAAGAATATCCACGACAGGCTCTCGAATTTAGCTTCCGGCTACTCATTTATTACCGTATAAAGAATGGTCGTCTGCAGGTCTAAAGGCACACGGTTGCCTTGAGCTGAGGGTACGCGAGGTGCATTCCTTGATCCGGACAAAGTGTGCTGCCGGCGCCGTGCCATTGGCCAAGACTATGACAATGATACGCAGCATTGCAATGGTGTGGATACCGGACGCCAGGATTGTCAGCTGCAGGACACATCTTGGAAAAGTGAGGTGACCTCCCATGGGATGGTCGCGTCGGCAGCGTTCGGGCGTAGGGCAGCTCGTGGCTTGTAACGACTAAGGCAGCACTTGAAGTAGAAGAGCTTGGTAAAACGATGTGCTGAGTATGCTGGCCGTTTACATGAGCTCCGGCGACGAAGCATAGTTGGTATACATGCGACGAGCTGGAAGAGTACGAGTCGACAAAGAACTCGCTCAATATATTACAGATGCCAAAATCACCATCAGCCCGGAGAAGAACGATGAACTGCGCCGCAAAATCGATCGGCGTATTCTAGCTGTCATGATATCGACATATTTACGTAAGCAATTGACAAAGGCACCATTTGCCTCAATTATGGGCATTAAAGCTGATAGCGAGCAGCTGGTTTGAGGTTGGCCGTGAGCCGTGACGTACTAGTCGCTGTAGAGGCAAGCCAGGATGCTAACATACTTTATGAGCAAAGTAACCCTGCTTTAGAATTAAACATTAGCTAACTCTTTCGCTTGTGGCTAAAACAGCCCGAGATGACTAGCCACTGACGCACAATCACTATTATAAAGCTAAGGGATGCCCCCGCCATCTACCCATCTATTTCATCTCCATTGACAAGGAGTTCATATATATATCAGAGGAATGCATTCAGAAAAGCTTTGCAAATGGATAGCGAGGTGAGTTACTACGACAAGAATTACTACAAACCAGCTTAGCATTTAGCTAGGGACCGGGATCAAGGAGAGCTTTGTGACCGACGGGGGGGAGCAGACGCCAGAGAACCCGGCGGCGTCAACGCCATTCGCGCGAGAGAGGCAGCGAATAGAAGCCTCCATGGCGGAGAACGAGTTCGCCTTTCGTTTCGAGCAGGTCATATCCGTCGACGCGGCGCGGCTGGTGCGGGAACGCCAAAATTTTGGCAGCATCCTGCTGCCCATCTTTCAGCTGATGCGGCTGTTTCTTAAGGAGAAGCAGCTGTATGCCAGCATCCTCAGGAAGTTCCCGCCGCAGGTGTTCCCGGGGGTTCTGACGGCCTTTGCGAGGACGATCGAGCTCGCCATCGGGGAGATGGACCGTCGCTTCAAGGAGGGCGGCTCGAAGGGCCTCGGGCTGGCATCGTCGGAGGGCGTGGCCGCGCTCGATCGGCTGGGGCACTTCTGCTTCACCGGAGACCCGAGGGTGCTCCCGTCCAAGGTGTTCGGGCTGCTCGGGACGATGGAGGGCCTGCGCACGCAGGGATGGCCGCAAATCTCCCCTCGCATGCTTAACCTCCAGAAAGGCAAAGAAATCCTCAATCTCGCGAGGTGGCCCCGAGGCAAGGATGGCCGGCTCTCATTGATGCACATCCCAGCGCTCGCATACCACTACGGGCCGGCGGTAGCAGCCAGCAAGCATAGCCAACTGTGGTTCTCCGAGCTGGGCGGACAGCGCATTGAAGGGCTAGGGGGGGTGACGACGTTTTTCGGCCAGGTGTTCCGCGACGTGTGGGTGCCGGAAACGGTTGCGTTCATGAGCCATCAGCTCCATCGCAGCCTCAGCCAGAGCGCACACGGCAGGTCTGGGGCCGCGTCGGTGGAGGTCGAAGCTGTCGTGAAAGCCGCTGCGACCTTGGAGGCGTGGGAGCAGGGTGATGCTCCGTTTAGCTGGTCGTAAGTTATCCTGCCGTCTCTCCTCCTTCCCTATCCATGCCCAATTCCCCCATCTGACCCAGGCTTGGTAACTCTCTCACATGTCTGACACCAATTGACGAACCTTCATCTTTCAGGCACTACCAAAGGCTCTCCCACCATATGCTTGCCGTAACAAACAGGGCCACTCTCAACGACAGGTCCAAAGTATGGAACATGATCCGGCGAGACTATGCCAGGCAGCTCTATCTCGCGCTGATAGAGGATGGCAAAGGTACGAAAGGCGCTCCGAAGACTCAGTGCACGCCACCTGGCCGTCGCTCATCAAAGCGGCGATAGAGGACGCAAGCACATCCAAGATACCGGCAGAGCAGTGGATCGGCGGCATTGCAACGGCGTTGCTCTCAACGGGCATCGAGTGGGTTCCGGGGTCGTACGCAGGCAAGTTATCTCATCTGTGGGCCGTACGCTTCGTCGGGTCGGTGTCGACGATGATGACAAACCTACGTCGCGGCCGACGAACCTCAAAAGGGCGGCCATGGAAGCGGAAGCGAGGATGGAGGCCAATCTATCGGGACCCAAGAGGGTCAAGCGACAACGGATCGACTTCGGATGCAAGATCCCGTTCGAACGTGTTCTCGACCTAGTTCAGGCAGGATTCAATGAAGTTCGACGGTTTAACGAAGACCAAAAAGTGCTCGACCACTACGCCACAGCCTACTGCTGTCTCGAGAGCTGCCTCGGGGACCCGCTTTGCGATGTAATGCTGATATTGGTGCTGACAATGGCAGCTTCAACAGAAACGCCGGATGTGAAAGTCAACTCAATCATATTCAGTGTGGGATCGAGGAAAGAGCCGTCTTTGTTGTGGCGAACATGGTCACAAAGATGCTTTGGTTTCTGCGGCCTAGCGCATTTCCGTAGGAGAACGCCAATGATAAGAGAGGCTATCGGGTGGGAGATATGGCCAAGAAGATAGGTGAGTAATGAAATGGCGGCGGCCAGGCAGTCTGCTACAAGGAACCCACCAGCAGGAGTTACCGTCGGAGAACAGAGTCACTAAGCTATATGGCAGAACACAAGGGTGTGAACAACCGGATTCTGCATGCTCTTGGATGGATTACACGGTAAGAGGCCGACGCCGCAAATCAGCGAGTCTAAGCTACGGCCGGCAAAAGATTTACTAAAGCTTCGGAAGGAGCTGCTAGATCAATTGAAGAATGCGCAGAGCTTCATATGGTTTGTATTCAAGAGCAATAGTCAGGATTAGGTAGACAGATGCTCGTCTCTCATCCAGTGAGAGGAACTAGGAAGGCTAATCTAGGAGACGTTAGCTTTATCGCTGCTTATGTTTCCTTCTTCCTACTTAATACTTTATCTTGAATTCATTTAAGTAAACTATATTTTATATATTAGCAGGAGCTCTAGCTTGTTAAGCTGGGGTAAGTTAATAATACCAGAAGTCATTATTTAAGGCAGCTATATATTCCGCACTTATATATATAAAGGGGGGCTCCTACTGCCTATTTACTACTCTACTTCTTCTTCTTTTAACCTCCGCTCTCATTCTTACGCCCCTGCGCTTATACATCCTAAGAGCATCTTACTAGATCCTCGCCGATGCACTCTAACAAAGTTCGCACAGCACCTTGCATCTTTTCTAGGCGTAAAGCGGCCTGTTCTTGATTCTCTCCTCGGCCGGTTCTAGCTTCGATCGCTGGGAAGTTCAAATGTGAGTCGCGATACAAAGAAACTCGTACCGAGCCGTAAGAGTACTCAGTAAAAGAGCAAGATTATAGTGACCTACAAAGACCATCAGAACCGGCCACTGGGCCGGGCGATTTCGTTGCGATGCCATGCTCGGAGACGATAACCCTCTCAGCGGAGGAGTAGTCTCGAGTATCACTGGCAGCATTTGGCAGCGACTCCTTGTATAGATCGGGAGCACTCACAATTGTACTATCAACAGGAATCCCGAGGCTGCTAAGCTTGTGTTTCTTCCGTCTTTTATGCCCATCTTGCGTTAAATCATGGCTGGTCGGGAAGAGACAGCAGCAGTGTTATGGACCCGCTTCTTGGAGAGGGTGCTACCGTTCTTGGGATTAGCCGTGTGAACGGCTACAGACCGGGAGGAACAGAGGCAGGAAATAAGATATTTATGAAAGAGCTTCTGTCGCAGTTGGACCTGAAAGTCCGAGTGACCTGAAAAGGCTCGGGAACGAAGGCTAAAGGAATCTGATCCTCCAAAAGGGTTGCTTCTCAACCAAGCAAAAATAAAGATAAATGAAATGGGCGATAGATATACCATTATGGCTTATCTCGTGGGAGTTTTGTGGCGCCATGCACGACAATTGGTGATCGGCCTCCCGCAGAAATACAACAAAGGGACCATTTCAAAGAGGGGGGTTATGGAGTCAAAGCCTGGCCGTTCTGTTGGCTTGGATGCCTGTAAAATTGTCTATAATGCATAAACAATGGTTCATATATCGGTCGGCTTTTCATTAAACAGAGCGCATCAACAACTATACAATATCTCTAGCACAAGACCGTTGACGGCGTCGGTCTATTCGAAACTGAGATGTACATATCCGGAACGCACGGCGGACGCGGTAGGGGCAAAACCTCCTCATTCAAGCGGTGTTTGTTCTTGAAACACATCGGGGCCACGAACATAGCAAACGCCTAAGCAGCAACTATAGAAACTCGTCCTTCTCCGCTCTGTTATCTTCATATGTTGCAAGGAGGTGGAGCTGTCGGCGATGTGGCGGATAATGCCACCGCTTTCGGCTGTCGAGACTGGGACTTTGCCTGCGTTATAACCGCTGTTCGGCCTCGTAATGAGAGCGGAACTAACGTTGCTCAGGCTGCCATACAATGGGTGTATAGCGTCGCCAGGAGCTTGTTGCCCTTGAGCAGCGGAGTTTATGGTGCCGACCTTGGGCCAGACCCTAGAGACACCGCGCTGGCAGCTAAGGCTTTCGGGCCAAACGGACCGCGCCTGGCCCAGCTAAAACATAGCTTGGACGTGCACAACGTGCTGGCTTACGCCTGTCCGCTCTCGAAACTGCCGAAGAAACAGAAGCTCATTATACTTGTTACGGGAGAAAGCGGCGTCGGCAAGGACTACTGCGCCGACGTTTGGGTTCCTATGCTCGCTAGATCTGCCGACCAACCCCGTGAGGTACACAAAGCCAGTATCAGCGATGCCATCAAGCGAGAATATGCAGCAGCCACCGGCGCTGACTTGGATGGTCTGTTAGGGGATCGGGCTTACAAGGAACAACACCGGCCGGCATTGACGACATTCTTCAAAGAACAGATGCGAAAACAGCCTTGGCTTCTAGAAAAGCAATTTCTAAATGTGGTGTCCGGAGCCGCAGATGCGGATGTGCTGGTGATCACTGGGATGAGAGATGAGGCGCCTACTGCGACCTTGTCACATCTAGTTCCGAATAGCAGGTTACTCGACATTCGGGTCACAGCTAGCGAAAAGACGCGGCAGACTCGCCGGAAATGCCAAGCCGGCGACGATGATCGACAGGATAGCCATGATTGCGAGGATGACAATAGTAGCGATAATGGCAGCAATTGTAAGTCGAATTCGACGACACTGGACTACTGCCCCAGCCTCGTCTTTGACAATGGAGCAACAGCAGATGAGGCGGTAAGGAGGTTTGCCGATACGTACCTGCTTCCCTTTCTCCATGGGGACCTGGAGCGACTGGCTAGTATGGTGCTCCCTGTGCCCGACTTCCCACGCCCAGGCATCGAGTTCCGCCATGTGCTCAACATCGCCCAACAGCAAGGCGGGTTGGCTTTGTGCACTTCTTTGCTACAAACCCACTTCATAAATGACTGGGATAAAATTGGTATAGTGGCCTGTTGCGAAGCGGGAGGCTTTGTGTATGCATCGGCATTGGCCTAGCAAGTTGGCGTCCCCTTGGCGCTAATCCGCGAAGCTGGCAAGCTTCCCCCACCCACCGTTTCCGTCAACAAGCCTTCATCACACATCGCATCTTCGGAACCTAACAATTTAAAAGGGAAGAAGATTGAGATGAGCCTGGATTTGATTCCAAGGGGCGCATCGGTGGTGGTGGTGGACGACGTACTTGCCACAGGAAGGACGCTTTATGCAATACTTCAACTATTAGCTGAAGCAGGCATCAGTAATGAGGATATTAGCATCATTGTTATAGCCGAATTTCCGGTTCACCGTGGTCGGGAGCTGTTGTATCGTCATGGCTTTGGTGGGATCAGTATTCAAAGCCTTTTGGTATTTGGCGGGGCCTAGATAACACTATAATACATACACTTTTCATTTCTTATGATAAGTTTCACAGCGGCTATGATATTAATAATAGTGTAATAACTATTATAATCCCTATAGCATTCTCTGGCTATCTTTATTTTGCGTTTTTACTCTAGGAGATTCCCTTTTGGGGGAGAAAGAAAGCCAACATGACTATGCAAATACTGGATGACATAGATCCTTCCTCTGTGGCGGCCGACCTGTACAATGAAAACGAGGATAGTGATGACGGCCTTTATGGTCATGCGTCTGAAGAAACCTACGACGATATCTATCTTGATACAGCCAATAACTCAACTTATAACCTGAATGAAGATAATAATACATCTAACCGGGTAGAAGATTTCAAGATAATTCACTCTTCTGTTCAAAATGAGGCGTTATGTTAATTCACCAATCCCGAGTGAAAACGGGAGTTGAAGTCAGAGGGCGAGAGCCACTACTAATGCAAAGAGCGAGAAATGCAGCCGAGCGCCTCACTTCTACAACCAGCTCTCCGGACTTCACTGCGCAACAGGCCATGAGCATCTTCCAACGGAGGTTTACAATGGACTATGGCCGGGGAGGAACTGGATCGAAGCGGGCAAGTGACAAGGACAACTACTTTCCCATATTCCACCTCGACATGATCAGCATCGTGGGCTGCCCGCTTAGGCCGATCACCAGCGGCAGCGGGTCCTTGGAATGTCATGTTCACACTACAGTATTGGCAGGCGCCGTATAGCTCTAAGCACGCAGTAAGCAGTCTTCCCTTTGACCTGACAAACCGAACCTTCCGACTGGGCACCGGATCGACTCGCGAGGTGTGGTTCGTGGTAATGCACCCGATGCAGAACGACATGTTCGAGCTGCCTCATTCCCGAGCCGAGCTGCGGCGACAGAAGGATGCGACGTATATCAAGCAGGTCTTCCTCCTTGGCGATCTCCTGGGCGAAGGGGCCGAGCCTTCATGGCGACTGGGCGAGCGACGGTCGCAGCATCTGACTGGCGATAAATGGACATCTTTCCAAGACTTCTTCATGGAAGGGTGGTCTAGCTTTGCGTAAGCCCATTCGTATGACAAGTTCTAGATAGACTAATGCCCTGCGTTTCATGCCTATGACCACGGCGCGAACATTGAGATTAAGGTCAATGGCCTGTTTACGGATATCCCGGTCGAGACTCGCGTGCGGAACGACGACGATGACGACGACATAAATGAAAGCGTGTATAGCGATGACGAAGATGATGGCGATAGATATACTGGGGAGCAAGAGGAGCGGGAAAGAAAAGAAGAGAGAAAATCGGAGGAAAGGGAAGGGGGGAGGAGAGTGGAGCAAAACAATGATTACAGTGAGCAAGGCAGTACCGGTACTATTATATAAGCCAGTAATACTTTTAAGACCAATCTCTATTGAAGCCTACTTTAGGTTTGTAGTATGTATAATAAGGAATTATTAATATCTTATATATACTATGTTACAACTCAACACCACGTAACGGTACGTACCACGGACTAGGTACGGACCGACGGGCCAATCATGTAAAGAGCGACGACGAGCGCTGTCGCTCTTGATCGCTCTACTAAGAAAGGCGACGAAAGGCGACATCGCTCACGAACGACCTCACGGAACGACTTACTATATAAGACATTCAAGATACACTCATTAGATAGCTTAAATAGTCAGTCGTTAACAACACAATAGTACTGTACCAGATACGAGTTATATCTTATCTACCAACTACGTGACCTACGCAACGTGCTCAACAAGGATATCCTATTCCATCTGCGAATATAGACATATGCATCTATCCCTTGGGAATCTCCCTACCCTACAACATTATATTTAGGACCTAGGGACCGGATCGTTATATACTAGTAGTACATAAGCATCCGATAAAATAAAGTGCTATAAGTAAAAGAATTGTATGTAGTGTTTTTTCTAATAACTTATATATAGAAAGGCTAAAAGAACATATATAGTTAGTAAATACATACAGTACCTTAACATATCAACTACTAGATGTTTATACAGTAAGTCACATTTGCAAAGTCGACCAAGGTCGACGGCGGCTTTCGTCGACTTTCTTCATAAGCCGACCAAGGTCAACAGCGGCCTGTGTCGACTTTCATATGACTGATCCGTCCGCCCGTACGTACCGTTACGAGGCGCTGATTCGTAACATGAAGCCGAAAAGTTGGTTTACTGAAAGTCATACCAACGGTTAGTGCCACATAAAATTTCGCGAAGATAAATACCCGTTAGTTCCCCTTATAGAGAATAGCTTTGCTACAGTGATGTTCATGATCGGTTTCCTCTTTTCCTCTCTCTGTCTTTCTTTAAAGAGAAGGCGCACGGACCCTTGGTACCTTCCAGTACTTTACAGTACTACGCTGAACTGGACTGCCAGAAGTGGCTGAATGTAATGGCCTAAGAAGCCCTAGCGCGTGCCCTCAAATAGACTGTAAGAGTCAAGTTCTTTAAAGTAGCTGCAAGTACATAGCAGCCTATGGCTCACGTGCTCGGACCGCAACAGTGCCACTAAGACTGTTAGATACGTAGTAATCGTTATTAGCTACAACAGCAGCGAGTCACCGATATCTCGTAACTACTCATGTGACGTTGGATGCATCGTCGCTCTACCCCGTGTTGGTTTTGCGGTTACATTTTTGATCAGATTCAAATCATAGAGAATATTCAATATTTAATTTCATTAATAGTTAAATCACGAGCATTATATTCATGTATTTCATTTCGTCAATGCTTTTACAGCATCATCTGCAGACTGAATATGTTCCAGCACATGGCACACAACGCGAGAAAAGATGTCAGTAATGCATTGCTGCCTACATCATAAGGCCTCCATTTCACATTACGGCAGAACTCAGATCCGGAAGTCGTTGATAATAGCTTGTATGTGATGGCACGTGACTGAATCCTAAATACGAACTTTAAGTCCTGATTCCGAACAATCAGCTTTTTCCGCAATTTCAGAGTGCAGAGATCCTAAGAGCGTGAGAATGACGCACCTAGCTTAACCTTAACTTTAACCTTAAGCTAATTTCTCTGCATCTTCATCCCTCCCCAGCGCATGATATGTTGCTGCAAGACTTGCCATACTCCAGATTGTATCAGGATGCTTCTCGCCAAGAATCTCCTGCCGTAGTGCCAGTACTTCTACCTTTATATTCTCTGCTTCTTTATACCTGCCAAGTGCATGATATATTGCTGCAATACTTGCCATACTTGCGATCGTATCAGGATGCTTATTGCCAAGAATCTCCCGCCGTAGTGCTAGTGCTTCCACTGTTATTCCCTCTGCCTCTTTATCCCTGCCAAGTGCATGATATATCGCCGCAACACTTGCCATACTCCAAATTGTATCAGGATGCTTCTCGCCAAGAATCTCCCGCCGTAGTGCTAGTGCTTCCACCATTATATCCTCTGCTTCTTTATACCTGCCAAGTGCATGATATGTCGCTGCAAGATCTGCCATACTCCTGATTATATCAGGATGCTTCTCACCAAGAAGCTCCCATCGTAGTGCCAGTGCTTTCACCTGCATTCCCTCTGCTTCTTTATACCTACCAAGTTCATAATATGTTACTGCAAGATCTGCCATACTGGAGATTGTATCAGGATGCTTCTCACCAAGAATCTCCTGCCGTAGTGCCAGTACTTCTACCTTTATATCCTCCGCTTCTTTATACCTGCCAAGTGCATGATATGTCACTGCAAGGTTTGCCATGCTCCAGATCGTATCAGGATGCTTATCGCCAAGAATATCCCGCCGTAGTGCCAGTGCTTCTACCTTTATTCCCTCCGCCTCTTTATACCTGCCGAGTCCATGATATGTCACTGCAAGCCTAGCCATACTCGTAATCGTATCAAGATGCTTATCGCCTAAGGTTGTCTTTCGTAATCCATATGCTCTTTGGTCTGCAATCTCCCTCTCTCTCCATCTTCCACGCTCGTATTGATAATCCGATAGCCTTGCTAACAAGTTCGCGGCTGTTAACTCTCTTCCACAGAGTGTAGCCCACTCACACGCCTGCTGTGCGTGTGTGGTATACTTCTCGCATTTGTTCCATACCTCTGGTCCACTGACCGGGAAGAGACTCGAAACAATCTCAAGTGCTGCAGCCGAGAAATACTTTTCCTCTTTCTTTCGCTCCTTTCTACCTAGTCCATATCGCATCGCTTCTTGCACTAGCTTGTGCACCTTATATGCGCGATTTCCATCTCCAGTAGCCTGTACACTTAAAAACGAAAAGTCACAGAGACGGGCGATAGCTTCAGTAGTTCTATCACCATCACTATCAGAGTCTGATGAGGAATCATCATCGTGTGCTTCGTGAACATGATCCATCACATCACTGTCGTCGCTGTAAAGAGCTGCCTGCTTGACCAACTCCAAAGGGATGTTCTGGTTATCCAGAAAGGCGTGTATGTGCAAAATCTGATACGATGTCTTATTTTCAATCTGAAGATGCTTCATCGAAATGTTCCAGGTCTCTAGAATACTGTTCGATACCTCTCGTCGCCGATGACGGTCAGTTTGTGATTGCTTTAGAATCTTCCATCTTTTTTTGCCCTCTTTCAATTTCAACATGTATTCCTCGACAGTTGTCAAAGTCCTCTTTATATATGCTGCAGCTTGCGATATAGCGAGTGGCAGCCAGTCAAGCTCGGCAAGAAGCGCTGCAATATCTTTTGCCTCGTCGCTGCTCGCTTGTTTATTTCTGACACTGTCGAACAGCTCTTTCGCCTCATCTAGAGTCATAATTGAGACTTTGATTGCCCTTCGAGCAGCAACAAGATATCCAGCGATGCGCTCGTCGCGGCTCGTCCAAAGAACTTGGCCCCTTGGACCTCGTGGGATGAAATTATCTAGACTTAATGCATGTTTTCCCAGATTCAAAGCATCTTGTGCGGTATGGCCGACACCAAAGAGCCTCAAGTTATCCGCGTTATCCAGAATAAGTACCCATGGAGGGCTCGTCTCGATACGGTAACGTACGGCCATTAAGAGATCTTCGCCATCGAGATTGCTTGGGACACCTAGCCTCTTCGCGATCGACTTGAAGTCTTGGGTGAATGTCGTCTCGTTATCAGCATGGACCCAGAACACGGAGCAGGTGGGGACCTGGCACCGGCGATAGGCATAGTCGAGGGCAATCTGAGTTTTGCTGGGTTGCCGCTACTTAGCAACGTATCACACATCATAGCGCGTGGATGGCTTACCCTGAGCCGCCAAGACCATAGAGGGCGGCGGTGGAGTAGTCTTCGGATAGCGGCAGGAGTCTATCTATCTCACTCATAAGGTCTTGACGAGGGATAAGCTCCTCATTGCGGGGAAAAGGAATTTGGACATAAGGTTCGCCGGGGTTACTGGCGTAATTGTGGATCACATCGCCTTGATGAATCCGGGCATTATTTCCAATACTATTGGACTCGATGGCGTGGGTAGAGCTCATAATGCCACTATTCTTGTCATAAAAAAGAAAGTAAGTAACAAAAGCAAGGCCGAAAGGGCATTTGTGAGGTTATTCTAGATTGTGCTGAGTCCTTCAGTGGTGCGCGGGGTAGGTAGCTTATGGTCCACAATTCATTGACAAAATAACGGGAATCAAGTAAGGGGAATCATCACCGAAGCTGACTACGTCTTTTGTCACCATTTCCAAGCGTGCTGCGGTCAACGGTAGAACTTAATTCCATAAGTTACGACAAGCGTGACCATTACAGGCACTATGTGGGTCTATTTACAAAATAAAAGAGAGTGAGTAAAAGAGGAAGCCGATTATGAACATCACTGTATAATGCTAGTATTCTTGTGATTTATGTAGAAGAAAAAGCATTTGTGAGGTTATCTAGATTGCGCCAAGTCCTTCACAGGTGCGGGGTAGCTTATGGCCCATAGCTCGTTGACAAAATAATAGGAATTTAATAGGGCAAATCATCAGCAAAACTAACGAAATATTTCATCACCATCGCCGGGCGTGCAGCGGATACCGGTAGAACTTAATTCCAAAAGTCGAGATGCGTAATAGAAGGATACAGTGCATCTAATAGTACTTTACACACTATATGGTTTTAAATAAACTGGAAGAGTGGGGTTTAAAAAGGAAGCCGAATATCAACATCGCTGTAAAGTAGGGCAATCATTCTGAAGCTGTACATCTAAAGCATCACTCTCTGAAGACTGTGATTTTCAGCGTTACTAAGGGATCTGAATTAAAGTATCGTTTTGTACGTATGAATGCGCGGACGGGTGTAAGAATCGGCTCTTTGTCCCTTGTTAAGTGAATTGGGATGGGTACGTGGAGGTACATGCTAAGTATTGCCTGTTGGCCTCTTATGGACTAAAGTTGCCCCTCCTAAAATAATTAACTAAAAAATTTAGAGACACGGATTCCGCCTTTCACTGTAGTTAAACTTATGAGGAAAAGTCACAACTCGAGGGCCATTTATGTAACACAGATTGATAGTTGCCCTATTGGAGGAGACTCCACCGGGCGTAATAAATTGTGTGTGTGTGTGTGTGTAGTTAAACTGACTTAGTACGAAACTGGAATATTTCCGGATCATCTGGGAATAATATCTAATCAAGCCTTACGTTTTGAAACCACTTTATCAATCAGTTTGTTGTTGTGTGGAACACCATGGCGGATCCCGCTGCGGGGGAGACCAGGCAGGTGGGGCGGGTGAGCCCCGCAATGCCGAAACGATCAATGCGTTTGGCGAAGGCGACCGCGAAGGCGATTGAGATGAATCGACGGGACGGTCGGATGCCCAAGGATGCCGAGAAACGAACCACTAAGCGCACCAGACGAGCTTCGTCTACGGATACGGATTTCGAACCAACTATCAATGTTAGAAGCGAAGCCGCTGGAGATGATAGCGAGAGGGCACTGCTCGGCAGAGTGTTGGAAGAGTTGAAGCATCTTAAGGAAGAGTCTATCAAGCAACAGGAACTCATCTGCAAATTGGAGTGCGAAATAGTTAACACAAAGGAACAGCTTAAACATGTGGTGACACAGCTCGAGGCGACGACACAAACCACGATCACGTCTCCGTCTCCCGTGCATGGTCGATCTTCGTATGCCGACGTCGCGCGCACCCCACCCGACAGTCTCCCGAGTAATATTCGAACGCTATCGTCGGGTGTCACGACACCGTCGAATAGTTCCGAATCACTCTTCTGCACTGTTGATGTGGCGAAAGTAGGCGTTGAAGAGCGCAGCCGTGTTACACCCGGCGAGATTCGAGCTGCAGTGGAAAGTGAAGTCCGTGAGGAGAAGGAGTTGCCAGCTTGGCGATGTCGGGCTGTTACGCAAGACCTCAAAGCCTCCCACCGGATCAGGATCGTATGCAGGGACGAGGCCGAACATCTAATGATCAAGCGTATTGTGGAAAAGAGACTACCACGGAGCGTTCGAGTTTTAAGGGATGAGTACTATCCCATTAAGGTTGATGGTGTCAGCCGTTCGGCGGTACTAGACGAACTTGGCAAAGAACTACCTGGCTTAAATGACATGCTTAGCAGCGAAATGCTACAGAAGTCGTCAAAGTCAGCTGGTTGAGTGATAGACTGCTCAAGGATCATGGTTCAATTGTAGTCTACCTTAAGAAAGCACCTGAGGCGGGCCGATTCTTGCGCGAGGGATACTTTTACGCCGGAGGACTGTCGGGTCAGACATCAGCATTCACGCGCCGACAGCGACCAAACCAATGCTATAATTGCCAAGAACTAGCTGATCACAAAGCCTTTCAATGTAAGAAGCCGCAGGTCTGCGGAAGATGCGCCCGGGAGGGTCACCACCATAGTGCTTGCACTGAGGCCATTCCAAAATGTGCATTGTGTGGTGGGCCACACGAATCATTCAGCAAAACTTGCAGGAGGCTTTACCCATCTTATAATGGGTAAGTCCCTGCGGATAATACAGCTAAATGTGCAAAAGCGGAGCGAAATACACGACAGCTTAATGAATGATGAGGAGATTCAGGATGCGGCGGTGGTTGCCGTTCAAGAACCCTGGGCGTGGAAGATCAATGGGCGACTGCTCACCACCCCCATGGCGCATCACAAATGGACGAAAATAGTGCCCACGATCTGCAGGGAAGACAACAGATGGCCCATCCGAAGTATGCTGTGGGTCAGGAAGGATCTGGAAGCCGAGCAAGTTCCAATAGAGTCATCGGACTTAACAGCAGTGGTGTTAAGGCTTCCGGAGAAATGGGTTTTAATAGTATCAGTCTATGTGGAGGGTGTTGACAAGCAAGCGTTAACAGACACGTGCCACCTGTTACGGCAAGTAATAGCGGACGCAAGACGAGGTGTGGGCCAGCAAGTAGATGTTGTGATTGTAGGCGACTTCAACCGACATGACCAACTGTGGGGAGGTAATGAAATCCTGCCTGCCAGGCAAGGAGAAGCGGACGAGATTATTGAATTAATGACCAAATTCTCCCTTAGCAGCCTGCTGCCCAGGGGGGCGAAGACTTGGAAAGGGCGAGACAGTGAGGGGAGGGTCCGTGAAACTACCATCGACTTAGTGTTCGCGTCTCAGGATCTAGCGAACGACCTAGTTAAATGCGGACCACATGCTACGGACCATGGATCGGATCATAGGACAATCGAGACTATCTTCGAAACGGAGGTGCCTGAGCCAATACCCCAGGAACGCTTGCTTTGGAAGAACGCTCCATGGAAGAAGATAAGTGCCAGGGTTGCCGCGGGTCTGGATGGGATTCCGACCGAGGGTACGGTTCAACTGCAGACAGATCGTCTCATGTCGGCTGTGCTGGAGGCGGTTCACGCCTTGACACCCAAGGCCAAGCCTTCCGCCTACGCAAAGCGATGGTGGACGACAGACCTTACGCAACTTCGCAGAATACACACATACTGGCGTAGCCGAGCCAGGACGGAGAGACGTGCAGGCCGGGGGGTACTCGAACTCGAAGTAACGGCCAAGGCTGCAGCCAAACAGTACCATAACGCTATTCGACAGCAGAAGAAATCCCACTGGGATGCCTTCCTTAAGGACAAGGACAACATCTGGGAAGCAGCAAAATACTTGGACCCGAGCGTCGGCACGGCCTTTGGCAAAGTGCCTCAACTCGTACGGGCAGACAAATCTCGGACGGCCTCTAATGAGGAACAAGCTACAGAGTTGCTGGCCACCTTCTTTCCGCCTCTCCCTGACGGCATTGAAGATGAGGGCGATCGACCTCAACGACCTCCGGTACCCATGCCGGACCTTACCATGGAGGAAATAGAGCGGCAGCTACTCCAGGCCAAGCCTTGGAAGGCACCGGGTGACGATGGACTACCGGTCATTGTATGGAAGAACATTTGGCCAGTCGTGAAACACAGGGTGCTGGCAATATTTCAGGCATCACTAGAAGAAGGAGTGTTACCGGATCAATGGCGGCACGCAAAGATCATACCCTTGAAGAAACCCGATAAGCCTGATTACGCTCTCGCGAAAGCATGGAGACCGATTTCGCTGCTGTCGACGCTTGGCAAGCTTTTAGAAGCTGTCCTCGCGGAAAGACTATCTCACGCAGTCGAGACGTACGGCTTGCTACCCACGAATCACTTCGGGGCACGCAAGCAGAGGTCGGCAGAGCAAGCACTGATGCTTCTTCAAGAGCAGATATACGCGGCTTGGAGAGGGCGTCGGGTGCTCAGTCTTATTAGTTTTGATGTCAAAGGAGCTTACAATGGTGTCTCTAAGGAAAGACTAATTCAACGAATGAGGGCAAGAGGCATCCCGGAGAAACTGCTCAGGTGGATTGGGGCCTTTTGCTCGGATCGTACAGCTATGATTATGGTTAATGGGCGGTGTTCTAAGACCCAAGCCTTAGCACAACCGGGCTTACCACAGGGGTCGCCGCTCTCCCCAGTTGCATTCTTGTTCTACAACGCAGGCCTTGTGCAGCGACGGATTGACGCCAACGGAGGTGCCATAGCGTTCGTTGACGACTTTTCGGCATGGGTCACGGGTCCAACGGCTCATAGCAATCGTGCCGGGATAGCCTCGATTATCGAAACTGCTATGGAATGGGAGAAGAGAAGCGGCGCAACATTCGAAGCGGATAAAACCAACCTCATCCACTTTACTCGTAGTGACCCCAAAGTCGATAGACTGCCTGCCGTTGTCAAGGGACAGGCGGTGCATCCTACGGACCATGTAAAGATCTTGGGCGTAATAATGGACTCCAGACTCAAATACCGGCAGCACATCGCATATGCGGCCTCGAAGGGGCTGGAGGCAGCGATGGAATTGAAGAGACTCAGCGGCCTGTCAGCTGCCACGGCGCGTCAACTATTCACGGCGACCGTGGTGCCAACGGTAGACTATGCGTCGAGTGTCTGGATGCACGCCTGCAAGGATCAACTTCTAGGGTCGGTCAATCGGGTCCAAAGGGCCGGAGCCCAAGCAATTGTCGGGACCTTTCTCCGAGTAGCCGTTAATGTAGCAGAGGCAGAAGCCAACATTATAAGCGTCCAGGAACGGCACTGGCGACGAGCGACTAAGCTATGGATTAATATTCACACCCTTCCGGATACAAATCCATTGCGGCGTGTCACATCTAGGATCCAGAAATTCTATCCATCGCGAAGATCGCCCTTCCACCACCAAGTGGCATGCCGGCTGAAGGACATTCCGGTGGATGAGATAGAGAACATCATGCCATTCCCGTTGGCGCCCTGGATCAAGCGAGTGCAAACCATCTCGGACGTAACGCAAACATCGACCACCCCGGGATGGAGTGTGACAGTGGCAGTAAGCAGTTCAGCGAGGAATGATATAGTCGGAGTCGGTGGAGTATTACAATTACCCATCTCGGCACGAGGAAAATCGAAGCGTGAGGTTTTTTCTTTTACACCCGGCCCTAGGGCGGAGCAGAATCTGTATTCAGGACAGCTGGTAGCCATGGCATATGCACTGCGATCCCTACCGACGATCGCAGATCGTAATGTGGCTGTGGTAACCAGCAACAAAGCGGTCGTGATGAGCCTCGGTAACCCACGGCAGCAATCAGGCCAGATATATATGCGGTTGATCTACGAGGCTATAGAAAAGCTACGTGAAAGAGGGAACAGAGTGGCAATCGAATGGGTCCCCGTATGCGATGAGAATGAATTGGTGATGGTAGCCAAGACTGAGGCACGCAAGGCGACCAAGGACGGAGCCACGCCACAACGACAACTCCCTAGAATGCGGTCTACAACGCTGAATATTCAAAAAACAAAAGTTGGAAGCGGAACGATGTATACCGGAGAAAGTCGGCAAACATGCCAAGAGGATAGACGCGGCATTACCTGGAAATCACACTCGGCTGCTTTACGACGAACTTCCATGGAAAGAACGTAGCGTTCTGGCCCAGCTGAGAACAGATATGTCTACATTAAACAATTATCTATATCAAATCAAGAGATTGGCATCAGATCCATGCAGCTGCGGCAGAGAACGAGAGACAGTGGCACACTTTCTTTTCAGATGTAGCAAATGGACCGAGCACAGAGAAGTAATGACTCGGTGTACGGATACACTACGAGGAAACCTCTCGTTCTACTTGGGAGGAAAATCGCCGTCAGACGGGACCAAGTGGGAGCCAAATATGAGCGCTGTACGAGCAACAATACGGTTTGTAATGGCCACAGGCCGTCTTGATAATTAACTCCCATCACCTTCAACCCACACCTTTTATTTCACCTCATGCCATTTTAAGCTGGCGTTGCTTCAGCTGCCGTAGATAGGACGTTGAACACTTGGAGAAATAACTCCAAGCTAGCCTGCGGATAATTAATACCTAACGCGTGAGAAACCGTAGAGAGACAGGACATCAACAAGGAAGAGCCAGAATTAGATTGTGCCAATATATGGGCTACGATGAGGAAAAGTCATAACTTGAGGGCCATTTATGTAACACAGATTGATAGTTGCCCTATTGGAGGAGACTCCACCGGGCGTAATAAATTGTGTGTGTGTATTAGTCACAAAAGTCAATTTATAGTAGTAGCTATGATACTATGCTTTACTTAAAGCTTGGAAGGCTTCGTCTGCCTCGGAGTAAGCTGTCTCTTTTGCTGCCCGTGCTTTAACGATTTCGACTCTTGCGTTTTCGGCCCCTGGAGAGTTTCTTGGAGTCGTTTAACCCTCATTTACAACGGCTGAGCTTCCAAGAGCAGCTTGTATAGCTCTTACGTGATTTTTCTTCAATTTTCCAGAAGCACTCTTATCTTGTTTTCTTGCTTTTTGTATACGGATAGACTACCTTCTTGAGACCTGCAAATGCCTACTACTGTTCAACACATATAAATCAGCAATAGGTTACGGCCACATGTCCACAATATGCTCAGGTCAGTCAACACGCTTCGCCCTACCATTTTGCGATCATGGAAGCGCATGGAAATGCATGGAATCTCAGCAGGTCTGAGTGTACAAAGTGTTGTCGGTGCTGGGTGCTTGGTGCAGTACCGGGTTTATTGATGGTGTGGATATCAATCCTGCAACAGAAGGTAGGCTGCAAGACTGTGACGAACCATACACTAGATAGTTAGTAATACGAGGGCTTCCCAAGGGACAAACCTAGAGTTCAGTTCTGGTTTTATGTTGGCGGAGCGATCAGGAGATCTTCGGGCAATGTAAACAGTAATAGTAAATGTCACCAGAGTGTAAGCAGTGCAGAGCGTGTTGCAATCTTGATTCTGTGTTAACAACTGACTATCTAAGTTATCTAAATGAGCGTAGAGAAGTGAACTTATATATCCAGTTGCCTGGATTGGATCATTTGTAGAATCTAATGATCCGTCGTGGATCATTACATAATTTTGATGATCTATGTCTGGCTCATTGGATCATTGAAATGATCTGATGATCCATTCGTGATTGGTAGGTCGGTCCTATATTAATCCGGCTCTGCCTACCCGGTAGGCCTGTTGGTGCGACCATAAGAGATGGGTCGTGACAAAGACCTCGTTGAACTACGTTGTCAGCCTTTTGTTACGACTCTAAGAGCTGGGTGTATGTATATGATATCTACATAGAAAAAGAAAATACATTAATACTCATTTGTACTGTACTTTGCTAAATGTAAATATATAACTAAACCTAGATAAACTAATTACCACGTCATTCTAATTTTTTTTAAAGAATATCAAACCAAGAAGAGTTCAGAGACTGTTGTCCCTTTCTATCTATCAGCTATTGTGCGGATGTAAGCTACGGTTTTGTAACATTGGGGTCAGACATCTTCCCACTTTTCTCTGGCCCGGGCTTCAAGCTTGTCCAATCTCTCCAAGATCTTTCCGTTCATTTCTGCGTGGTCGCCCAGAACGGTTGTGATTTTCTCAAGTGCCGCAAGTGTCTTTTGTAACATCTGCATAGTAACTTCTAATCTTGTAATTCTTTCATTAATGATGGCTAGTTCATTGGTTGTCGAACTTTGGGCTGTGAGATCTTCACCAGAGGGTATTTTACCCTTCGTTTTGTCTCTAAGGGCTCTTCGCTGGGTCCTGCTATCCTGAATCCAAGATGCTCTGTCTACCGCAGCAAACCGCTCTTCTGATCTTTTATGTTCTGTTTGTTTGTTTGTTTTATTATCAACGTCCACTAAGTAAGCTAGTTACATAAATCCCTTCTGGGCAATAGGACGGTAGGAGCCGCTGGTCCAGAGCCTGCGTTCGCTACTTGTCATACGAAACAAAGGAAAGTTGTTGTGTCAATTTGTGTCTTGGGGGGCAGGGTCATAAGGGCTCGTGTCCTCTACTAGTGTCTGAAAGTGTTTGTATCTATCGGGGCCTAGTAGATAGGTGAGAGGGATGATGCCCATCCGGAGGTCATTTTCAGGGACTTCCGGTAGGAAGGGTCGTACCATTCTGCATTCCACAAAATGGCCTTGTGTTCTTAGCTCGCCGCATTTGCAGGTGGGCCTGGTGTCATGTCCAAAACGTTCGTGGTACTCTACGAAATCCCCATGTCCCGTTCTCTCCGCGTACAGTCTGTGGAGTATAGCCCTTGGGAGCTGTAGTTCTGGAGGTTTGGGGAGAGCGTCTAGTCGCCAGCGTCTGTAGTACGGCGGTCTATTCTAGTCCCAGTCTAGCTCCCGGAGCCGTCTCTTCTCGCTTCTGGCCCACCTCTTAATTTGGGTTATTGTTACGGTCCTGGATGGTGGTGTCGGAAGTTCTAACCCTTCCTTTGCGATTTTGTCTGCCGTCTCATTGCCGTGTATGTCTTTGTGCCCCGGGACCCATGCTACCTTAGTCCGGACTTCTGGTTAAAGGTCTCTTGCGATTTTTCTGAGGCCCATGTAGGCTCCCTGTGAAGAGGATGGTGTGAGGCCGAGAATGCCGTCTACAACCGCTGAGTTGTCTAGGAAGAGGATGATCTCCTTAATGCCCGGGTCAGCTCGGATCCGTTCTTTGGCGAGTTTAATCGCCTCGAAGGCTTTGACTGCTTCCGCGTCGTATACTTCTGCGTTCGGGAGGCACCCGTTGGATTTGGTGGCCCGGGCCTTGTGGAATGTGACTGCTCCCCAGCCTGTGTTGCCCAGTTCGTCTTGTGAGCCATTTGAGTACGCAGCAAGGGTGGAGTTTGGAAGGCCGTCCAGTAGGTGTTTTTTGGCCGCATCTTCCTTCTTGGTCCCTCTGAAGTCTGGGCCTGGGAGGACAGCGCCGTTATTGTGGGCGAAGAGGGAAGGTCTGACCGTGCGACGGGCCAGTGCGGTCGTTCGTTGTAGTCTGGTCAGGGGGGCGCCTGCGGCTCTCCTATCCGCTCTCCTGCTGATTGGGTGGTTTCTGTCCAGGCATGCGAACCTGGCTCGATTCGAATCCTCGCTTGGGCTAGAGCCAGGGAAGCCTTTGGGACGCCTGACTCTCTGTGTATGACCTCCATGTTGGTGGTCTTCCATACTGGAACCACGGCCCTAGCCGCAGTTTTGAAGGCTTTGTCAATTTTGTCCACTAAATTGTCTATGCCGCTGTCGGTGGTTTTGGAGGGGTTGGTGTAACATTGTTTTGTTGAGGGACCTCAGGAAGTTGGCTGCCTTGAGGGCCTTCCCTGTCATGACTTCGACGTGTTTTTTGAAGGAGAGTCTGGGGTCTAAATGGACTCTAAGCCATCTCATCGATTCTTGAGGAGGGATCGCCCTGCCTTCGAAGTTGCCTTGGTCCGAGTGGGTGTTCTTCCGGGTGTGGTGGAAGTGGACCAGCTCAGGCTTGTCTGGGTCGAAAGATACTACTGCTTTCTGTCGGCCCCAGCCTAGGGTGTCCTCCAGTTCCCACTGTAGCATCCTGGTGGTCTTTGGTATTTTTTCCGATGGCTAAGATGCCTACGTCGTTCGCATAGCCGAACCTGGTGTTGGGGTCGTTGAGACAGAGGATGGGGCAGAAGTAAAACATGGAGATGATCGGGGAAATGGGGGACCCTTGTGGGGCCCCGCATTCTAGGCTTGTTCCCTGAAGCTTGGAACCGTATCCGTAGCGGACGAAGACTTCGCGGTCACTCATGAAGGAATCTACCCAGAGGATGAATAGCAGGAGCCATCCTTGTCTTCTGAGTCTCCAGATCAACCTGTTGCGCATGACGATGTCGAAGGCTCCGGCTATGTCGAGAGTGAGCAGGGAGGCAACTAGTCCTTTGGCTAGGGCCCCCTCGATGTCGTGCACCAAGCAGGCGACTAGGTCCGATGCCGCCCGTTTGGGAGCGCGCCAAAGTATCGTTCCGGCAGCTTTTTGTGTTCTAGGGCTAGTAGGGAGACCCTTCTTGCGAGAAGTCTCTCTAGTCCCTTTCAGATGCAGGATAGAAGTGAGATCGATCTATATCCCTTGTGGGTGGTGTATGTCTTTTCCGGCTTGCCGGGCTTGGGGATGATGGTCACTTCGGCGCTTCTGAACGGGCGTGGATGGTGTCCGACTTTGAGGCACCCTCTGAAAAAATCCGTGATGTAGCCTCCCACTGCTGGCTAGGCTAGTTGGAGAAGTGCAACCGAGATCCCGTCGGCCCCGGGGGCAGTGTGGCCGGACCCTGTGGTAGCCTTCCTGACTTCCTCTGTGACCTCTGTGTTCCATTTCATCTTTTCGTCTGGGGGAAGTCCCCGTCCCGGGGGTCGGGGATATCCTCCTCTCTGGTCTTTCTCTTGAGTAGTATGTCCCTAAGGAAGGTTGCCCTTTCTACGGCGTCGGAGATGCTCTTGGTCCCGTCGATCAGTGGTGGGGGTTGGAAACGGTCGGTGGCTTTCCGCCACTTGGCCAGGGTCCAGATGTTCTTGTCCGCACTAGCTTCTGCAATGATCTTGTCCCAGTGGGCTCTCTTGCTCCTCCGGACGATGTGTTTTTAGTTGTTTCTTGGCGGCCGCATTTTCTTGGGAGCCATTGGTAGCCTTCTCCAGGCCTTGCATTCTTTGGTCCACCATGGGGCGCTGGGGCCATTCTGATGTCTTGTCCTGCCGGTGGCATCCAGTACGTCTCTGAAGAGGTCCTGTAGGGCCTTGGTGCAGCCGTCCAAATCTTCTTTTGATGGTTTTTCGAGGTTGATTGTGGGGAAGGTCCACCGCAAATGAGTGCATTAGTTGTCCGAAGTCTTCATATTGTTCAAAAGGAAGGCATTTCTTTCCGGCCCCGGAGGTGGAGCGAATGGGATTAGGTAGTGTAGTAATGACTGTGTAGTGGTCCGACCCCGTGTCTAAGGAGCGTTCTACTCTGGAGGAGGTTGAGCAGTTTGTGAAGACGAGTTCGATGCACTTCCTTGAGGCCTTCGTGGGGAAGTCCACCAGTGAGGGGAGGAGATCATGCTCGTCGGCCCAATCCGCTATCTTGTTGCCCGCTGTGTCCGGCTTCCTGCCCGGTTGCCATGTCCAGTGGGTGGCGTTGAAGTCGCCTGCTATTATGGAACGGGGGGGAGCCCCATTTGATCAGGGTTTCTGTGGCGATGTCCTCCGAGGCTCTCCGGTATATGTTAACGATTGTGTGGCCGCAGACCTCGACCCAGCATACGCACCCATTCTCCAAGCCTGGAGGGGAGAGTTGTTTGCTGGGGAGGTTGGATGAGATTCTAACGAATATAACAACTGAGGGTCTGGCGTCCCTCCAGTCATTCAAGGTTTGTATGTTTGGAACCCACCATGGTTCTTGGTCTGCCTCCTGTTCAAAGTCCTGTCCCATTTAGCGTATGGTTCCTGGATAAGCACTATGTCGTAGCCACCTTCCCATGCCAGTGAGAGAGCGACGTCTTGGTAGGGGCCGCTCTTCCCGACATTGGCTTGGAAGATTTGAGGGCAGTGTTTCTTCGGCGGCTGCGACGGGGCCTATTATTCATAGGTACGTCTCAGGGGGTACTCGGGAGGCTCATTCTTCCGGTATTGCCGAATGCAGTACTGCTAGAGTTAGTAGACGATGCGATGCCTTTGTTCGAGGCGTTGGTTCTCACTCAGCAGTGGATCAATCAGATCAAGGAAAAGCTAGCAATTGCGTTCTACGATAACAATCAGATTGGTTATTCATCGTAATCTTGTTAGCTACGTAACTACAACGCTCAAAAGACCCATCGCATCTCTCTGCCAACATAAACCGACTCTTGGTTTATAGATTGGGAACCTACCCTTTACCTATTATTCGGATAGTATAGACCTGGACGTCACACTCAGGCTCAAGTTCAAGCTCAATTTTTCTGCCACTATTTCGCTTATACAGCTCCAGTGGCTTGGTTTTTCTTCTTTTTCCACTGTTCATAATCTGGTGCCATGAATATTTTACCCTCTATGATCTTGCTTATCGTAAGAATAGCAACCATGATCCACAGCAGCGTTACTATGACCGCAACAATCTGTTATTCATGAGTATTTGCTTCTTAATACATTCCTAGGTAATAACCCAATAACTGGTATAAATGTAAGGGGCGTTAAGAGAAAAATTTGCAACTTACAGTTCCTAAAACATCAAAGGATCTAGATGGCATTTCTTGGCCAATTGCTATCGTTGCACCGGCCCAGACACCAAGAGGAAACGTGGATCCCCACCAGCCAATGTTGAACACTAATTTGCGACGACTCAGGCTGGCTAAAGCGAAGAAAATCCACGCCAGACCATTTGCCCACATAATGAAGCCAAGTATCCAACCTGTAACATATAAAATCTCTCCAGAATTGGCTCCCATTTTCCCGAGGACGCCGATTTTGGGGAAGACTTCAGCTGTTACTTTGCCGAGCTGCATGATCGCATATCCACCTTGGCCAAGGGGCGCAACCGGCAAAACATGGTTACTATAGCTTCCGGAGGCGGTAAGTTGTGCATTGACAGACGTTGATACAAATAACCAAGCAAGTTAGAGAGAGGGGCATGGCGGTTCCCCATAGGAAGTATGAAGCCATAAGAGTCCAGAGAGCATGTCGCTCATTCTCTATGACTTCAGCGACAACTCCGCCAATAGTGGACGCTACGATTGCAGAAGCTATTGGAAGAAGCCAGGTTGCAGAAAGAGTTTCTAATTTCATATCGTGAACGTGCATACTGGAAATTATACTTAGTCAGATTAATTGGAGCAATAGGCCGATGGCCATCACTTACATGACAAATGGTATCCAGTAGCATATTATAATCGATATCGCAGCATCAATCCACCAAAGTGTCCATGCCTGGAGCAAAAAAGTAAGCTTGCTTTCAAGTCTCATGAAGTCTCGTCTCAACCCACCAAGGTAAGTGCCCAGCTGCCCCACGCGGGCACACAGACCAAAACAATCATCTCAACAATTGTAGCGAGACCAATCGGAAATGCTCCCAATAAGAGCGATACGCCAGGATGTCTTATCATAGTCATAAATAGACCTGGATTTATGAGGTACCGAAGTGCAGATATGAATGTGAAAAGAATGAAAAGAAAGAGGTTCAGACAAAAAAGATAACCGAGACCCAATACAACCAAGTTCCATTGTAAGGGAGGTTGTGAAGGAGGATAGAAACAATGCCGGTGCCCATATTGACGGTGAACCACCTTGAAAAGAATCGTTAGAACTTTCACACATTATATATAATAGAGGCGTGATTGAAGGTACTCTAAGCAACAGACAACATGAAACGAGAGAATCTGAGATGCCCACTTACGCTGGAACGAAAGCATGGACAACAGTCCAAATATCAATCTTGCGCTTTTGAGGAGGGACAGGGTTGTCATCTGGCTTCACCATATCGGCGTGCGGAACATTGGCCGCGGAATGTATTGTAAGGTTGCCGTTCGAAGATGACAGTGTTGTCGAAGACGTAGCCATGGTTCTAGTTTCAAGCCTTGGGCCAGCTAGGGCACTACTTCTATGAATAGAAGAAGATACGTGTGTCAGAGAGCATCCATTGCGCAACCTCTTCCAACGAGAATAGACGTTCGCTCGGATGTTGGTGTCAGGTTCGAAATGCCGAGAAAAGGCTATAGATAGTGGTTAACAAATTCATATCAATCCAGGTGTCAGCAACCATATATGTAGCATTAAATACCGCCTGAGGGCCGCAGCATGTTCCTGATTAAGGGGGACATCGGCCTGGATCAGACTTAGGACAATTCTCTTGATATCTGCCAGATTAGCAAGGAATCCACCCCATCAACAATGAGTTTACGCGCCACAGTAGACTGAAGAATTCCTATCATCGTATAAACTCCTCAGCGGCCATGCCCGAGAGCCAATGAGAAGCGCGTTTAGATCACTAGAACAAACGCCGAGTAGGATCAATCCCCGGCCCGCACCTACTAAGTGCTAAGTAGAAATAAGCTCCGCAAGCAGGATCTCCGGCGCTTCCAACATAGGGTTATTACCTTCATATTCCCGCAAGCTTTCTGCGACAGCCTCCTTTTGCCACCTTTATTAGTCAGTCACTCTGTAGCCAAAAAAGTCAGATCCCGCGGCGTTTGGATGTCGGACAAGAGCGAACACCATGGATAAATTCCGGCCGCACTTCTCGGCCTGGTTGTATCCACTACATAATTACATTTCCGGTTGGCGTGCACGTTTACAATAATTTGTGAAAGTGAAAAGTGCTTCGCATTCTCCTCATTAATTAACCCAATTACCACACATCATGTCTCAGACAAAGGTTACAGGGAGAAAGTTTCCGATGCCGCCGGCAAAAGTCGCATGTCTGCCTTGGTACATATCTTTTCTGCTTTCCTTAAATATTTACTTCTAACAGAATATAGCCGGTCAGCGAGAACGCGCTGCGACGGCGAACAACCATGCTATGGCGTAAGTAACAGGAAGAAGAGCATGACAATTGCACAGATTAGGATTTGATTATTTTATTGCAGTGTAAGATAAGGGATCGGGTTTGCTCCTACATGCCCAGCAATAGGGGCGGTTCACGAAGAAAGCGCGTCCAGAAAGGACACGTAGCCGAGGATGAACTATCAAGGTCACCTCCAACTCAACGTCTGTCATCTCCGCCAGATTAGTGTTACAAAAAGGATTGCTGATCCATCTTAGAAGTTCTTGCTCTTGAAAGTATTGAACACCTTGCCATTCCTGGGGCCGGCCTAAAGCAACCGGAAACAATTGAAGAACAGGGACAATCATATAAGAAAGACGAAACCCTTTCAATAACCAGTCTAGCCGGCGGTCATGGAGCTAGAGTATATGAAAATGAACAGGAGATGTAAGTGTGGCTGTTATCATATTCAAAACTTCATTGTCTCTCTTGAACCGGGCTAATGTATAAGAAAAGACTAAACGCTTATTACATCTTTATTCATCCTTATTTCCCATTACTCCCTCCGCCGAGACGTCGCTCAACACCCGATTGTCCTATTCCTTGGCCGCTGGCGGATACAAAGAAGGCTATTCCGAATTTATCAAAATCACCTCTTAGCCTCGCCCTTTCTGCCATACTTGCTCTTATTCCCTTACCACAAGAGGCGCGCTGTGCCTCAGCGGCATGTATTTCTTTTCGAAAATCTCTAGCCCAAAGATTTGCACAAGCGGCACTGCAGCGGGTCGACGCTGATTCGGAATTACTTGATTTCATTTCAGGTCGTCATGTGAGCTCAGCAGCCGTCGCTGGGCAGTTCTCAATACCTCGAGACCCTCTTCATCCTCAAGCACCGGTAGAGCTGGAAAGTATCTTAGCACTACTTCTCTTGAGCAACTATGAGCACACTGAACGTGGCAATTTGCTGAAAATGACAGCCCGTGCAAGTCAAGCTTTGATAATAGCAAAGAATATGTCTCTCCATCGATTGGGACTCGAAAATGACAATTTTTCTGAAGCAAAGAGAAGGGCTTGGTGGATGACCTACTTTTGCGCGCATCTGTGTTCCGTGGTTCGACAGAGCGTGAGTTGATACACACAACGTCAGCCTTGCAGGTTGTAGACACAGCCTAATCGAGATTTGTTCCCATTAGGCATGTTTAAATATCGATGACGACAGCCAATTTACAACACCATATCCACGATTAGAATGCGATCCAGAAGTTAGTTACTACTCAGTGTATTAGTGTGTACATCAGGCTCTGACACCTCCAGGCATGGTTAATCTTCCTCGATGCTCTGCGAATCGGAGTAGCAAGTGTCAAGTTTACGTCCAGCTATAACGAACAGCTAAATTCACACGCGGACATGTCCGCTATCAATGAACAGATGAAATTGCTCGACAGATGGGTTCTACAAGTCTCTAATCGCGCAGAGAGCTATGTACCTGTTTCAGGCTCCGTGGAACTTGATCCTGCATACGAGTCTGCTACTGCGCAGGTAATGCGACGACTTTCACGAATTAGATTATCTAGGTCTGTTATAACTCCAATCCATGCTATAGCAGGATTCAGACTAATTTCTTCTCACATATGACAGCACGAGAATTCGCCTCCATCGATTTCAAGCCTTTTCGGATATCCCCCTCTTCAGCGAAAATCACTGTGATCTCAAGAAAGCAAATAGCTTCAATACGCCCGTCAACATCTCGATTGAGACGAATATTGCTCCATACGACATGCTCCAATCGTCTGCTTTTACTTACGATCAGTCGACCGATATTTGCGTGTCATCCGCGTTGACAATCGCAAGACAGTTACAAAGACTACCCTTCCCTAGCACATCCATCGGGATAAACAGTCCTCGTGCAATGCCTACATGCACATGTTGTGCTATGCAAGCTAGTTACGTCTTACTCATGCAATTCTATAAACTTCACGCCGCCCATGCTCAGCCGATATTGGGAGACCTGTCCGAAGATATAGAGCGCACTGTTGACGAACTTCGGCATGGTTTAGAAGATATCATGTCCGCAATGAACAATTTTGCAACTGCATTTGAAGCAATTGCGGGAATGCGAGGTGAGTTCAATCATCTACCACGGGCCTTGTACGGACATTGTGACATTGTACTATGCACTTATCGCTAACGATGCTGCTGAATCACATTAGACGAAATCGGGATTGCCTTTTGCATTGCTTTTCCGTATATCTCAGCTGTTCCGAGTAATGCAGGATAGTCTTGGCACTTTCAACAACAAAAAGCGGCAAGAAGTATCAAGAGGAAAAGAGAAATAAACCCTCAAACCCCTGTAGCACTCCTGGAGCTGTAGTAGAAACATCAGTTACTCGGGCCGAGGGGATTACCAGACTTGGTTTGAAGCTTAGCTATTGTTGATGGCTTTTATCGATCTAAGGTTGAAACGACATCTCTGGCATGGCTTGCGATATGGGATGAGAGGGCTGTACCACGAGCGAAACCTGGGGTTTCTTGTCACCCTGCCTTACTACCCACATCAGCCTCGCAATCGATGACAAATGGTACTATCATTCGCAGAAGAGAGAGAGTAAGCGTGGAGTGCTCTGTTGTATACGGTAGATAACAGGAAGAAGCGTGGGCACATCAGGAGTTCTGTAATAGTATATAGTATTGCTTTGATTAGTGCCAGGCATCGGCAGTTTTAGCTTAGAATGTACGCTTGCGACCTTGATGTGGCCGATCTTCGCTCTTCCCTGTTCGAGGAGCTAGAACAAAGCAAAAAGAACAACTATATTTGTTTCACGTAGGTGGAGAGGGTAAAGCGCATGAGCAACCGAGACTCCGTGGTATCTGCAGCGCAGAATGATGAGCAAAAGCTCAAGGCCTGGGCTGTGAAAAAGGGGGGAGTTGCGGTGTCGAAATGCGGAGTACCGCAGATAGTAGAGGCCGGAAATACCCTCCGTGCCCATATCCGCGGCCTTCAGGGGGCACGGGCTTGATTTACTCAACTATTAATTCACAATAAGCGTTAGTGTCCTACGAAGCAACTTCATATAATTGATGGCTCTGCTGCACCGAAGAAGCGGCGTTGTGTTAGTCTGTGAATCACCAGACTTACGGTTTTGAGTTCTTACGTCTCCGCGTAGGTGTCGATGAAATTGCATTTCTTTCTTTCTTTCTTTTCCGCTTCAAATAGAGCCATACCAGAGGTCTTGAAATCGTATTCTGCAGCCTGCACCGCCATGTGAAACTGATTACGTCTCCTTCTGCCAAGCCACATCGGCAGATGGCACCAAAGATGCAAGGTGAAAACGACAAACACCCACATGACATAACGGGCCAAAACAGGAATTCATATACTAAAATGGAAGCTGTTCCATGCCTAGAGCTGCATTATCGCGACCCCTGTAACTCAGCCTCTCGGATATGCTCCATATATCAATCCCTAGCATAGCCGCAATTCGACGAGCTGTGATTTGCCATATTACGAGGAGGCATGGGGATGCAAAGGGCCGAGTAATATTCTGAAGCTTTCATTCTAAATACGTACTCAAGTGGAAATGAAGTTTAACGAGAGAAAGGTAAAGCAGTATTACGACGCATCTTGCAATCTAAACCGGAATAAATACCTATTGGAGGAAAAAAACATGAGAGCAGTTGGTTCTGTTACCCGTCTTATAGGCTCCATAACGACAAATCAGACTCTATATACGTTGAATGCCCAAAATTGATAGATTTTCGCTCTGGTCCCCCCCTTCCCCCCCC
>NW_020171401.1:0-95816 GCF_001481775.2 Trichoderma gamsii | reverse complement strand
AAAAAAAAAAAACAAAACACCCCCCTCCTTTTTTTTTTTTTTTTTGGCAGTATCCATTCACTTATCTCGACATTGCTACGTCTCATTAGACAGCTGGGTCCGAAGATCAACGAAATATTGCACCATAAAGTCTTTCGCATAAAAGTATATATTTTCAGTATCGGAGGACTAACGAAATTTAGTCGAAAATAATTGAACGATATGCCCTAGAAAACATACTATGACGAATCTTTACAACCTCAGTCATTATCATTGACGGATAAAAATGGGTAGAGCTACTCCGTACATCTCTTCGCTTTAAACCTTGGGACATGGGATCTTCAGGTATCATGGTATAGGTAAGACAGCCATTCACAAATTATTCACAAGGAGCCCAACAATATCGAGACTAGTCAGCTACTATTGTTTGTCGCTTGAATCTGGGGGGGTCTAGGTTCGGCATGAGCACTATATTTCTGAAAGATCCCACTTGAGTGAATCTGCTCGTATCAGATTTTAGCTCCAAAAAATATCGGCCAAGAGATTAAAAGAAGACAAAAAGGAATAATAAAAAGAATTTAGCCGCCGAGCACAGGTAGCAGCAGCTGTCGATTGCGTACCGAGAGCCGCTTTAGGTCCATTTTTACCTGCATTCTCCACGCTGGGGCCCTTCGATACGAGTCTCCTCGGATCACTGTTCATTTGTGGAAACTACACCGGCCAAGGGGGGTTTATTTAATCTGTTAGAGAGCCATGACAGTCACTCATAAGAACCTATTATCTAAGGGACATTGATTTGGTATTAGGGTGATGTACTTTGTATTGAAAGAAATCATTTGGCCCAATCAAATACTATCCTGTCCCTGCTCGTTTGCCTTTATATTCATTTCAGCGTTTGCCTTGTTTTCTTTCCATCATTTTCGAGACAATTAGCGTAACGATCCACTTGTGCTCTATTTGACACATTTTATCAACTCTCATAATCTGCTCTGTGTTATCGTCATTTTGTACTCAGTATAGTACCAATGGGTCTACTATCTGCTGTTAGCTTTTTTTTCTCGAGGTTCCCGAAATTTGCTCGCAGGCCTGGATGGACTGCTGCTCGCGCGGTCTCACTACGACTCCATCAATTTCCAACCGACGAGGGAAATAGCGATGAAGAAAGCAATGGAAAGGCGTCAAGAACGCGATGTCATCCTATATTCAAGATGTTGCTCTTTGTAACTGGATTAGCTGCTGCTGCTGCTGCTCTATTTGGGAGGCTATTTGAAGTCTCTCAACTTCCTAGCTTCTCTCCTCCGAACATATCATATCCATACTCCGTCGTCCCGATGTGGTTATCGAATAAGGAACCAGCAGCTGTACCTGTGCTTGGAGAATCAAATTTCGACTTTGGGATGTATTTTCCACCACAAGGAAACAACTTCTTTCCACTTGTGGCGCCCTACAACGAGCCGCCTCGCCGTCGACCGAAAACACCGCTCTTCATCCCCTTTACTAGAAATAATGCCATAATGCGTCAGACAGTTCTCGGATACATTGCCAGCGGATGGCCCAGGGAAGATATTGTTATTATTGACAACAGCGGAACTGCCGACGCCAACAATCTAAATCTCCTGTCAGCGTCGAACCCCTTTTCCCTCGACTACGATCTATTTCGTAACAGATATGGCGTTTCAATACTGCAAACATCTGTTCTTCTTAACTTTGCTCAGTTACAAAACTTCATGCTGAGAGTGGCAATGGCCCGTCACTGGCCATATTTCTTCTGGAGCCACATGGACGTTGGAATTCTGAGCCACGAAGAAGAGACGCCATACTCGTCGTTTTATGAACGCGTTCTTAACATTCTCGATGAAGCTGAGTCATCCCGACTATCCGGCAAAAGCAAATGGGGAGTCAAGTTCTTCAACTTTGACTTTCTCACTCTGGTCAATGTGGACGCGTGGCGGCGCATTGGGGGATGGGACGTGTTTATCCCCTATTATACTACGGACTGTGACGCCTACGGACGATTGAAGATTCAAGGATATGATATTGATCGCGTGGGTGCAGGGCATATATGGGATGTGGCTACCGTCGTGGAAGATCCCGAAGCCAAGTTTTTCCCGCCTAGTTCTCAGCCGAGGTCTGACAATGGCGAGACATCCAACAGTACCACCTCTGAGGATAACGCGCCAAACTCGGAAAGATTCAAGGCTCTAAAAGGCGAGCTGCAAAAGATTCAAGATGACAAAAACGCTAACGGCCGGAATATATGGCAGAATATGCAAAAAGGAGGAAAGGGAGAGCCGTGGACGTATGATCCCGCAGGCTTCCAAATTGCTTGGTGGGAAACGTCAGATCATGGAAAGAGGCTCTTTGAGCACAAATGGGGAGGAGAAGGCTGTGATATCTTCGAGCTCAAGAAGACTATGGACAGTATGTGGAAAGGTGCAGAAGAGTAGAGTTATTGGTGCATTCACTTTGCAAATCTACGTTGGGATCTGGCGACGAATAACAACTTACTGTGGCTAGTAGAGATATGGCTGTTAATTTATTTATGATATATCCAATGAAAAGGTGATAGGCACGTCAATAGTTACTATTACTAATATACATAAATTTTGAGCGAGTCACCGGCCCAAGGTTGTGGCTAAGTGAATGGTCGAGGGCGGCTAATAGGCGGACGTGGGTCGCCGCTGTCGACTTTCCCAACGGAGTGGGCTGACTACTTATTAAGAGTTACAACATGCAATTGTCTAAGTCATCAACAATTGAATCGATCTAAGATCAATAAGTCTCGATAACCAACACGTAGCTTCCCTTGCCGATGATTGTCTTCCACCAGGAGGCACTAAAGTATGAATTGCGAGACGCGTTGTCTGAAGCCATGATTACTTAGGCTGCGTCAAGAGGCTATGTATTTATTGACAGCAGGTCAACTAAAGAAAGAAGTGGAAAACAGACGGTAACTTATGTCTGCCACCGGCGTCGCAATCATCCTCTTTCTTTGAGGGATCTACAACGAAAGCGACCACTCGAACAACTGGCTGCGAATTCTTAGTGTTAGGCAAGCAGTTCGTAAATAAAACGACGTGGACCGTGAGACATCGGTCTAAATTCTCTTTCCCTAACCACGAACCCAGCTTGGACCATGCGGCTCATCCGGTACTTCGGTCTCACCCGTAGAAGATGTATCTCAAATTAGAAGTCTCTCAAATGCTGGAATCGCCCTAAAGGAGATTTGACATACATCCGTCAGATTAGCGACTCAGTGGTGATCCAGCGAGACATTTACAACTAAATTGCTGATGTAAGACGGGGAGTTCTTGAGGGACAAATTAACGTCAATGCCCTCGCAGATCAGCTTTTCCAGAGAGATTCTGGAGTATTCTAAGCCGATTCAGATGGTAGGGTAAAGGCAGTGCTTTTCGTTCATCCAGATTCAATATCATACCGGCAGGCTTATCCGGATGTTCTAATTTAGATTGTGTATACAAAATAAATGAATATCGGATATCACTTCGTGACGTTATCGGAGCTGATGCTTGCCAACCATTCCTCTAATTTACGTTTGCGTTTTCAAGTGGTGAGTCGGATGAAGAGTAATATTGGGCTTTAGGTCAGCTAAAGCTACTGTCGACGTTTAAATTTATATACTAACAGATCGCTGGATTGCAGCATGAATGCTGCCTCCAATCACTTCTCCACTTCCACTTCGCTCTTATGCCTCTGGTATGCCAACAAAGCAGTTTTTCGCCACCGTCAGCCAAACTTTACACAGAGACTACGGAAAACATGTCTAAATAAAGATAATGGATTCAAAGCTTGGAACGAGTTTTTTTTCCCCATTGGCATTTAGTTATCCAATCTTCCAATAAGAAGCGTTCTCTAAGCACGTATCGGAGTTCGAACGGAAATACCTTCCTGATTGTACTAATGAAGTGGGGTACACTAAAACCACATGGCTTGAAGTTGACTATTTGAGTATTCTCTCCCGAATGCAATGATCGCATGCATCCCGGTAGTGACCATATCGAGTAAAACAGTCCGTTGATACACACAAGAGAATGACGTAGTTTGATAGGCTTGGCTTCGAGCATTTTCTGTCGCTATGGTTAACGGGTAATTTGAGGCGTCGTTCTTTATTATATTCTATAGATATGGCCATGTAACTAAAAGTTGGATTTCTTCAAAATTCTATCATAGCGAGTTTATAATGCCGGCTTTACGAAGCAGGTTGAATGATGGGATGAGTAAGAATCGGCTCTTTGTCCCTTGTTATGTTATTTTAGTGAGGTACAGTGAGGTACATGTTAATTGCTGCCTGTTGACCTCTTCTGAACCAAAGCTACACCTCCTCAAGTAGTTTAATTAATAGTTTAGGAACACTAATTCTGCCTTTCACTGTAAGCGATCCCCAATATATGGGTTACGATGAGGAAAAGTCATAACTTGAGGGCCATTTATGTAACACAGATTGATAGTTGCCCTATTGGAGGAGACACCACCGGGCGTAATAAATTGTGTGTGTGTGTAAGCGATCCAGGCGATCTGGCTTGAGTTACCCTAGCTGAACTTTATGGCTACAAAGCTTTGAGATATCCTAACCATCCCAATTTCGACGGGGGCTAGGTACAGCCCTTTATTGCACTGCCTTTATGGCCTATTTAAACTGATATAGCTGCATTCATAAATAAAATCTCTATAAATAAATAAACATACTATATTAGAAGTGGAGATTATACCATGTCGGTGCCTCACGCCAGCGCAGATGCTCTTTATGGTCAAACCCAAAGTATTTCCAAAATCCTCATATCATCGTACAAAATCTCTCTCTCACTTTTGCCAAACCAGAGACAGCAACTACCGTCTTACTCTTCGCTCGGCTGTCTCATATACGCTTCGACCGCTGTATTAAAAACCGCAAATGAAATACAGCCTCCAGCAACAGCTTGCGGTCCCGCATTCTTGGCCAAGATGCCTCCCGCCAGACATCCCGCCGCCATGCTGTTGACTAGATCGTTCTTCGCTCGGAGGCCTTCGATGCCGCACTCGATTCCGGAAAGCAGGCCGCCGAACTTGCCAAAATTCTTTGCCATGCTCCAGTAGCGCATGCCCATGTCCTTGAAACCGATTTTCAGCTGCTGGCGGAGAGGAAATGAGGTAACGGCTGGTTGACCATTGGCGCTTTGGAGGGGACTGCGGAAGGAAGTATCGTAAGACATCTTTAATTAAAAATAACTAGATTAGCCAGAAATAAAAGAATTAAGAGCAAGGGAGCGACTCTGAGCAGCTATAAACGAGAAGGGGAAACAGAAACCTACAGATGCCATAAATAAACCGAATAGTCCGCCCATGCCGAAGCCCATGACACCTGACATAATAGTCTTGCCATAGCATGATTCCATTGCACCTTGGATCTAGACCCATGAAAACAGATTGGTAAAGCTGTATGCGTTACGCGGCGCGAGTAGAAGTGAAAGATAGTATGGGAACCTACGGCTCTGACATTTGAATCCTGGCCACCAAGCTGGGGAATGAAGGGAATGAAGGGAGTGTTTTCGTTGAACGGTGAAGGAACGTTCATAATGGGCAGGGATCTGGCAAATAGTAATCCGTCTATATGGTAGTGAATGCCTCTGGGAACGCGTTGCCGACAAAATGATTTACTTGTATGGAGGTTGAACAAATGGTCACCTTGAAACTGCTATCAAGAATTAAGGCAGTTAGGTTTTAACTTAGACTCCGCGGGGAATGATGACCGTCGTAAAAAATTAGCTCTCTTTGTCAACAGTTTATATTTTACACCACCTTAATCGCAGGCCAAATCCTTCTTAGCTATCTTTTTATTCCTCTCGAGATCGTCTTGCCTAACGCCAATTTTTTCTTAACCCCAATCCCGAGTGCGAGATCTGTCGTGCTTAATTATTCGTGAGCTTATTTGTAGACGTCAACTGACGCGGGACAGCAGTGCTTCCGATACATCCTGTGACCATCGTTCAACTTTCCATCTGCGGTTAGCGGCAGGAGCTCGAGCCCTGAGCTGTCGTCTAAGTTTTCATATTTGGAAATCACTGTGAACATGATCGCGAGCTTTGCTTCAAGGTTACTTTTGGTAGGCTTGAACAGTTTTGGACCTGGCATGATGCAGGCACATTTCGTCCATGTAAGTGAGCTGAATTGCTGATTAAAGTGAATTTGGCTCAGCACAGTTTCACTCTGCTAGCCCAGCAAACCAACCTTCAGTTGTGAGATATTATTGGTCTCTAAATATTTAACTTTTAGCTCAAGCAACGCTGAGAAAATTAACTGCCAAACATGTCCAAGCTCGCCGCCTATCTCAAAACACAAGTCTACCCAACGACAAGCCAACGTAACCAGAGTTAGACTAAGAGCCCTCAGCATACGCCTACCTTCAACACTTCAACTACTCCATAGTTTTCTATACTAGTGTTCAGGACTTCTTCCATCATCTTCGCCATGTCATCCTCCAACTCCAACCCTCGTATAGTTATTACGACGCACGACACAGCAGGAACCGCTATCTTTGGCTCCGACAGTGAAGTTCCCCTATTCTACCCATAGGGCCGGCGGGTTCATCCTTTGCAGTAACCGGCATACGCAACTCAATACCGGTCAACAACATCGAGCCTGCACCATAGCCAGAGGCGCCAGATCCTCCCTGCATGTACCTGCCTGGTTTTGCGAGATCTTTGACCTATAAAACATTCCGTTGTAAGATGGTGGCGATTAGGCAATCGGATAAGGGCTTGCAAGATATCCCGCCGAGTGCCCTTGTATATTTGATCCCACTGGGTGCGATCCATCCAAGGATTTGATGATGCAAAAGCATAGTTTTTTGGTGACTGGTCGTATATGGCCGGTTGGCTATTCTCCTCGAGGCGTTGTTTCTCTCTGATTAAAACTGCATTAAGGTGTGTTTCTGCCTCGGCGCATTTAGAATGTTTTCCATCATCCGTTAATTGTTTCCGTTTCCCTTTCGGCATGTGTGGGTGGCTGCCGGACTTCATTTGCGAAGGGTGGGTATGGCCGCGACCGACTTCAAACCAGCCACTAGCCGCTCTTGATCGGAAGAATCGTTGGCACAACACACCTTCTGTCGAAGGCACCTCATCTTGGCTCAATGGTTGCAGGGTTGGCTGCCGCACTTTCTTCCGTGGGTTTATCCAGCCGTGCTTCTCGCGGCAGTGAGCCTGTATTTTTTGTATTTGGCAAGCAATATGAGGGCAAGTTCGACATTTCATGCCATCAGATCTTGGTGGCTCAAGATATGGGATTGGCTCTATAGTTGGCGGAGGAATTTTAAAATTTTCTAACTCGGACTGCCTGTGAATGATTTTGTTAATTCCTTGGACTGCACTGACGATTTTACATCGCTCGCCAGGCGGAATTTCGGGGTGTCGCTTCTGCAGGTGTGTGGCAGTCTCATCAGCAACACAGGCAAAGCGACATCGTTGACAGATAACAAGCCGATAGGCAGGTAAAGAAACAAAAGGGTCTATATTATATAATAGAAAAATAAATGCATGCTATGTAATAATATATTATATATATATCTAGCTTTTATTATTATTAATAGTGAAAGTTGCTTTATTATATATATAAGGTACACAAAGGTAAGAAAACAGTCAGCACATGCAGCACATAGGGGTTAGTTATTCTTTATCGATAAGAACCAACTCTACCCCAGTCTTCCAACCCAACTCTACCCCCGGTATAGTGTTAAACTCTACACTCTACTACAGTTGACCAGAGCTTCCTAGTGACTAACTTCTTTAGCGTTATCCCACCGCGGCGTGCTAATGAAGTCACGCTCTGGCTCCATGGGCCGAGGGGCAAGTCCCGCTGGCTGACGAGGAAATCCGCAGAGTTCTGGCGCCTGGCGTTTTCAATTCTGGCGGAAATAGAACATAAGAACGAGAGCCTCAGATATGAGAAGGAGGTTGGGAAACCAGAATTCTCCTAACTGTATCCGCTGCTCAAGCCACGCACGAGCTTCCGTGTCGACGCTAAGATCAGCGCCACCTTGCTCTGCATGATCACCGATAACGACTTCGCTGCAAGGATGGAAGGGTGCGCATATGCTGCAACACCCTCGACTGCGAGAAGACGAGCTTGGTATGTCTATGCTTTCTAGCCAGCGGAGATTTGATTTCGCTCTCTTACAATCTGCTTCTCTCGTTCATGAGTCATATCATGATCCGGCTCTAATTTTCCAGTGCTAGCAAAGCATAGCTGGCAGCCGACAATCCTCCACCACTCGACCGTTCTAAGTATGTTCGTCAAGCGGAATCATAGCTAATGCATACTGCTTGTCAGCTGTATAGTCGTCGAGTAACTCAATGACAGCGCGCCGATCCTTGACTGCATCGATAGATGACGATTCGCTGAAACTATCGAATAGGGGCTTGAGCCGCGGCTAGGCGAAATATTCCTCTGGCTATCTTGTGGGATAGAACCAGTATGAGGTGACAGGGATATAACCGGTGGTCGTGGTTGTGGTGACGGAGTCCTGTGATTAATTCGTCTTCTCTTTTGTGGTGGTGATGGCGTCCATGACGATACGCTGTGCCAGTGTGAAGCCTCATCTTCATCCATTACTATATACTAATTATTAGTAAGCTAGTTTAGCTTTGAGATTTCGGTACTGCCTGGAGGGAATCGGAGAGCCTCATCAGGTGACCTAGTACTGGTGCCTAAGTGGGTATAAGACTGCACCTGGTGGCTACCCGAACCTATTATTCTGCTGGGTAGATGGAGAAACTCGTGCCGCTTGGTGGACACGCACTCGTAAAGCTCTAGCAGCCGCGGCTGTAGTACAGCACCGTACCTACAAAACTGGGTCGCGTCGTGGCGGTGTTGAGCACCGGCACTAACCCAAGCGGCCGAGCATCGGCCACTGCAGATGACACTACAGACCAGTACAGAGGTATCTGAGCCACAGCAGCAGCAATGCAACAGAATTTTTATAAACAATGCGGCAAAGTGACTGGAAAATTTTATCTGGGCAGCCGGGCTGGCCTGAGTGGAGCAGGGCGAGATTTTCGAGAGATGTATATTCAGGGGCGGCGCCTCAAACTGCGGCAACAACACTGAACGCCCGTGAAGAACACGGCAGCTATTACCCTCAAACAACAGAAATTCACTCACAATGGCAGTTCCTAGCTCAGGTACATTCGTCGTCTCTCAGATAGATGTGCTTGAAAGCATCCGCAGAGGACACTCCGTGCCGGTCACGGAGCTCACCACTTCGAGGGAACAAAGAACACAGGATGCCGAGACCATCCAGGACCTCATCAGTGCCATTTTCCCCAGCTCACAGCGGCGGGGAATATCCATACCCTCCTTCCAAATGTATCTCAATTCGAATTTGATCACAACATTCTCAAACACACAGTCGGCTCTCGGCAAGGCCGCGACAAGCATCATCGAGCGCTGGTATTCCGACGAGCAGGCTGGATTCCCGGCGAGAATGCCGGTGGAGGAACACGAGGATCGTGTGCTCCGAGTAAGTGATCGAGAATCCCAGCAACTCCAGCAAGATAAAAACAAGCATCAAGACTAAGTTCTGCGTATTTCTATTCCTCAGTGGATCGCAAGCTCCGGGATCGTCCCTCCATATGCCGGGAGACAAGGATCTTGGCGTCCGGATTATCTCTTCAGCGCAACGTCCGAGAAGGCCTTTCAGCCTGTAATCTGCGAGATAAATGCTCGGCTTCCGTTCAACACCTGGCTCCTGCTCGGCTCTGCTTCCAAGCCATTCGATCAGCTCGGGCTTGACAAGGCCGGTCTCAAGACTGGCCACGATGGTGATGTAAGGAACAAAATCCGTAAAATGGATCTTCTAAGCGCTTGTGTAAGTGCAATGATAACCTGACCAGTCGGCATTTGTAGGCATTCCACTCGGCAATTCTCAGCATGTTCGATGCGTCTCATCCCGGGCATATCCTAATAGGTTCTGAGTGGAAGGGCATAGACGTCCATGTTCTCCCGAACCTCTTTCAAGGCAAGACTGGACAGCCGATGCGGATCATCTCGCCGGTACAGTTGCGGCTTACCCCGGACTCCAGCTCGCCCACAGGATATCATCTCTCTTGCACGGTCGTCAACCCCGAGAGCGGCAATGAGGTCGAGGAGCGAGTCTGGCAGATGGCCCTTGAGATCGTGCAAGGCGAACTGCGGGATCTGGACCCCGACGTCATGCGGGAGATTGCGCGCGTCTGCATCAATGATTTCAGAACCTACTTCTTGTTGCATGATAAGCGCTTCCTCGCTATCATACTCGAAGAACTCAACAACCTCCTAACCTTAGGAGTGTTTACTGCTGACGAAGCGCAACTACTCAGAGAAGGCATCGTCCCTTCATATCTTCCCGGATCGCAGCGCTGGCGGGAAACGATTGCTTCGCCAGCGACGAAAGATAGTTTCGTACTCAAAAATGGCAGAGGAGGAATCGGGATGGGACATGTCTTCGGGAGCAGTGTCTCGGAAGAGGAGTGGGTCTCCGCTCTTGAGAAGGCGGGTGAAGTCAAGCAATACCTGGGCGGCCAGGCCGTCTCTCTCCAGCAGAAGGTAACACAGCATGAATTCGATATTCTCAACGCTGCTGGAGAAGATAATGGGAAGATGCATGTTGTGGGCTCGTGGGTTGCGTTGAACGGAAAGTTCGTCGGAACAGCAGTGATGAGGATTGCTGAAGAGCTGTGTCTACCGATTCGGGAGGGAGGCAGGGGAATGGGTATGTTTGTGGTAACTGATGCTTGAAGGTCGGAATAGGCCTGATATTATGAGTCAAGAGTCTTTGTTTGAGAAGACCTAGGCTAGCACTAGGACAGGAGCAGGAGTCGCACGCAGGAGTTACGACCAATACCACCGAAAACATACACTTCAGCGCGCGCAATTCATTCAGAGGATATCATAATCTCAACGACTATATGGTGCAAGAGCGTCCGGGAACTCGGTACTGTGTGAGATCCGGATAAAGGGGAACATTGTGTTACAAATGCGAAGCAGAGGCGCATAAAGAGGACTCGCTGGGTTTATTAATAGAAAATCCCTATGGATGGGTGCACTCTGCTCTTGGAATCCTGTACTTGTACAAATAAGAAATTGAAAGAAATAAATAAACAAAGAAAAGAAGAATCAATCGAACATCCCCAGAGTAAAAGTTAAAAAAGAGAAAAGAAAAGAAAAACAAGACGCTATAAGGCGAAAGAACATCAAATGCTGCGAAATTATCATACACTGCTTCTGCTTTCATGTTTCGTCGTCGTCTGATCGGGGCTCAAAATTAAGCTGCAAATAATCTATGGTTAGTCTATAGTTGTTGTTGATGAATGTATGAATCACATACCGAGTTGCCATTGTAAAGTTGGTGATCGCGCTGCAAGTTCTGTAGCCCTCTGACACGGCGATTTCTCTCCTCAGAAGCCGTCCTCGCCCTGGCAAGAGGTGTTCCATCTCTCCCCTGGCCCCTTTCCCCTGCGGCTTCTCTCCGCCCACCGCCCAGGCCAACCAAACTCAGGAGCCATGTAAAGAAGCCCAGAATCATGGCAAGAAACTTGGAAAAGAAGGATTTCTGCTGCTGCTCCGCGGCACTATAAGCCGAAGAGTACTTTTGGACGGGAATGAGGACCAGGGTTGATGACGGAGCTAAACCCAGCTCGCCAAGATGCTTGCTTTCTTCCGTTGCGTCAATGTTCTTGTTAGGTAGCGGTGTCAGGACCTGCTTGAATGTGTAGGGAGCATTGCCCTCGCCTCTGTTCTCGTCGACCCAACGTCTGACTCCCTTTAGAGGAGAAGCCGTTTTAAATCTTGAGCGTATGGTTGAGCCGTCAAAGAGCCGGACCTGTAAGGACGCCATTTCGGATACCTTGGCCATTGAGGGCAGTTTGCTCAGCTGAGCATTGGCCGAGGCAGCAGCGCCGTCTGCCTTTTGGCTCTCAATTTTCTGCTGCTCCTTTGCCGACGCCCGCATCCGCCTCTCCTCTTTGTCATCCTCTATGCGCTTCAGGATTCTTCGCCGCTCCTCTTGTTCCGCCATTCTCTTCTTCAGCTCCTCGGCCTGCTGATGTTTTTAAGGAGGGAATTACTTGAGGGTTAAGGGGAAATGAGGCCCGTTTACTGAGCTGGGGAAGATGCAAGAGAGGTTGATATGGAAGAAATACGTGCTTTTTATCGGGTAACGTGGAAAATCTCGAAATAAGAAACGGGCCTCGTTTCTAAAGGCTTGACAAGGGAATAAGATGGTAGCGTGTGATTGGCGCAGAGAAGGAAACGGGGGCCGTTTCCATCAAGATTTATAGAGTAAATTTATATTACAGGTGGCCTAAGACCCTGTTCTTCAGCTCTTTACCCCTTGTCCCATGTTTTAATGCATGTGACTAGATCATTTCAAGATGTCCATGTCACGGTGGCGCCTTGCTTAACGAGTCAGTTTATTACCCAGTATTTACTTCCCTGCTGGCCATCAGCTGGTACAAAGGGGAGTTAGGCACCAAACCGCTCAATATGTTAATCGTCACAGAACATGATATAGGGTTCAACTCTTTGCTGCCATCTAGTACATTATTTACTATGAGGGAAATACCATTGTCACCATTGTAGGATCAAAAAAACTTGTGCAATGACTGTCGCGACGCCCATCATCAAAGCGAGGGGCCTGTGGGGCTATAGCAACTCCGTTTTCCAAACAAGGTGGAGATAGACGCATGACAATGAACTCATGACCAAAAGAAGGCTCTTTACAAAGATATAGATCGTAATTCACCGGGATAAGCATAACTCGACGACCCAATCGTGTCAGATTATGAGAAGCATGTGAAGAGCAAAGGGGAACCAAGACAGTTACTCGTAACAGACAGGTGAATTTTTTTAGCAGCAGTTGATTGGTGGTATGTTGAATACTGTACCTCAGCTGAGGTAAAATATAGAAGGAGGTTATCGTCTCTTGGTAGCTGTCGCGGCACTCATTGCCACCCCATGCCTGACATATGGGTACAAGTAGACCAGTCGTTACCTCTACTTTCGATTACGTTGCGGTTCAGAATTTGATAGGTATAAGTACTCAGGGTAGCATATTCCGCAGTAAAAAGACCTTATTGGATGAGCACTCCGTAGGTTCATCTAATACCATGTTCTTAAGTTGTCAAAGCCCGCGGCAGGGATAAACCCCGAAAGCCCGCGGCAGGGATAAACCCCGAAAGCCCGCGGCAATCGAACACCCTGTTGTACGCAAGTCCCCGGCAGAAAATAATAATGGAAATTGAATTAGATGGACCTGATAGATTTAGTTAACATTACCCCGACTGCATAAGTGACCTCAAATGAACTACCTAACAGCGATGGAACAAGTTAGCCTGACTCAACTGGACGACCCTAAGTAAACAAGCCGACCCTGATTCATCTCTTCTTAATGATATGGAGTCTTTTGTCAGCCAGATGTCTATGTTTCATTAAGTGCCTAAACCAGGTCTATATCCAATATGCGTCCCTTCGGTTACCCTTTTTTTCGTTGGTATCAGACCTAGGTATGGGTTGAATGTCTAAATTAGGCAGTCTTTAACGCCTCAGCGTTATTTATTGGGCGATGAACTTAAGTAAAGGCCTTTTGCAGGACCTAGAGAAAGCTAATCTTGATATATTTAGCTACACGGCGGGCCCACCACAGCCTACGCTTGCCCCAACTATTTGCATCGGCGCTTCTTGCGACGACGCTAGAGGGAATACGTTTTCGGAGAAACTAGGACACAATTTAGGCAACTTCTGGGATCCAATAGAGCCACGGGTACCTGAGGGGATTATATAAGCGCTGCTGGCCACCAATACACACCGCCAACTTCTCTGCTCCTAAGATTGATTAGCTATCTTTCATCGAGCTAATATAAGATGCAGCCGATTGAAGAGGCTAATCAATTTCCAGATGACTGTATTCCTCCTGAGGGTGATTATGCGTCTCGAGATGCCTTGGTCAAAGCAATCAACACCTGGGCAGCGCCGCAATGCTATGCCTTTGTAACCGGAAGATCACATAATGAGAAGACTGGAAGGCTTACTGTTACATATACTGTCGATCGTGCCTGCCACCCTCCAAGTGCCTCAAAAGGCCGTAAACGGCATACTAGCACACGAGGCACTAGCTGCCAGTTTTCTGTTCTAGCAAAGCAAAGTCTCAATAAGGCTATATGGGCCTTGAAACATCGTCCGGATAAAGAATTTGCTATCCATAACCATAAGCCAAGCTGGCATGAGTCTGCTCATCCAGCACATTGCTCACTATCTAATACAGATAGATCAACAATCAGCAGCCTTACAAATGCTGGAATAGTGCCTAAGGATATCAGGACTTATCTCCGTCAGAACTCAAATACTATTATGACCCAGCAAGATCTCTTTAGCCATATTGCAGATAGCAAGCGAGAGCGCTGCGAAGGCCAAAGCAATATACATGCTTGAGCCAATCAGCTAGATGAGGAAGGGTTCTAGAACCGGATGCAACTTAATGAAGATGGCCGGGTTACAGCAGTATTATTTGCTCATCCAAAGTCATTAGCATATCTTAAAGCTTATCCAGACCTGCTTTTCCTAGACTGCACATACAAAACGAATAAACATGGGATGCCGCTTCTTGAGATTATTGGCGTTGATGCTTGCCAGTGATCTTTCTGCATTGCATTTGCATTTTTGAGCGGCGAAACTGAAGAGGACTATATCTGGGCTTTAGATCGGCTTCGATCAATGTATGAGCTTTGCGGTGCAACTCTCCCGTCTGTTACTGTAACATATCTAAAGATCAAAGAATTTTTCAAATCGCCGGAAACATAGACGATATATCTCTGCAGAATTTATCTAAAGAGCACGCAAAGCAGACTTCTTTCAATCAGAGGTTTGGATCCGGACGTAGGCTTGGAGCCGGACCTAAACCTAATTAACTGGTTATAGTCGGTGTGTCTTAGCTAGATAGCTAGATTCCTAGAGGAAGCGGAACTCTATAATTTGCTGTTCTTTGTGCCTTATCAAAGCCCCCTTTTAATGAGTCTGACTGTTAATATATCCACATCTGCGAATGTTGTTGGCGTAGAGCCATGCCCGCAGGCTGAGGCGTAGGTTTTGCAGGGACAACAATCCCTAGGATCTTCTACCTTCCTTTTCCAATTGGTGTTTAGGAACTCTTCGAAAGTGTGAGATCAGTTTTTTGTTCGCGATCACGCCAGCTACGCAAATAAGCTCGTTGTCTTAATAGTCCTCCTGAATTACGCTGGGATTGGCTGGGTACCCTCGCGCTCTTGTATCTTCGGCGTTGATCTGTTGCGCTAGCGCATGCGTGCCAACCTCTCTGGCGCTAATCCCGGCAAGCAAGTTGTCGTCTCCCTGGTCTTCTGCATCGGCGGGAGCTGCTGTTTCCGTGCGCTTCCATGGAAACCATTTGATTAGATATGGTCCACCATTTAATAGTGAACCCCAGTGCCGCTGAGTACAAATGCTTGTAAGGATGCCTTCTTTCATTTTTCTCTACTACTTCGCCCATGCTCTTTTCGATAGTGCTTTCATATAATAACCTGGCTCTGTGATAAAATATGCATAAGTGGCATTTGAACCCTAGATGAATTGGCAGCACAGTTATAGGTGGACTGCCATGCTGCGGTAGCTTAACGGTATTAGGGCTCTGAATGTCCTAGAGCCGGCAGAGCGTCTTAATTGCATGCAACTCTTGACATTTAGTCTTATGTTGGTTTCTGAAATGAGATTCGGCACCGTCACCGGGGTGGACCGCGATCCTACACAGGAGGCATACGCCGACCCTGTGGGGACTTAAAAAGGTAATAAGATCTTTGGATAATATTTGTAATTCTGGATAAGAATTAGTCCTGTAATGAGTCCTGGGTGTCTGTTTAAGTACTCTTACCTTCATCCAAAATGACTTTCTTCTTTACACCGGTACTGGCCATGGCTGTTGTTGTAGGAGATCTCGCCACTTCATGCTCTTTTCTTATCTTGCTTGCCTGGTGGATGAATTCATGCCACCGGGTTGAAGCCCACTTGTAAGCACGAAGCAGTGATGGCTGTAAACCATGCGGGTAGGCACCATCGAGACTGTATGTTGTGTTATGTTGAATAACCTTATGCCCGCTTTGCATTGCAAATACTATGTTTCTGTCGGCTGCCGGGCTCTTGTTGTTATATTGGTTAAAAGGGGTGTAGACTTCTTGCATGTGCTTTTCTGTTATAGATTCGCGACACCCATTTTGCCTTTTACTGTAAATCTCAACAATATAAATATACCACAACCAACATTTTGGAATCAAATATCAATCATATAAGACGTATTGCTCTAAAATAAACCTCTTTGCCCTTTTTTATTTTCTTGCTTTAAGCAATGCTACCTGTGCAACCTGGACTAATCTTGGCCTCCGACACTATCGGCGCCTTCTTCAGGTTTCCAGCTACCTTATGGGTATGCCCATTATGCCGGCAGCTTCTGGACAGACTATAAGGTGATATTATAACCTTTTTAAAAAGTATTGAAGTTGCTTTTGACTTCATCCAAGAGCTGCCAACCGATATTAATATAGCCAGTGCTAAATGTATTGTGTCGCAGGTTTGCGTCCAAATCGTCAGACATAATAGAACTCTCCGCTCTGAAGCTTTCTGAAGTTCTAAATAGAGATAGAATCTCAGGACTATTAGCGATTGGGGTATTATGGAGAAAGTGCAATTTCTAATTAAACGGAGCTGAGGGTACGTTTTGTTAACAAATGGTAATAACTGAGATACTGAAGCGCTACTGACTAATTGTTGGCGCTGGAGAGCCAAAACGTTGCACGCAAAGCCCTTACTACGCATTAAACGGACAACGAAACCATCATGAGCCAGAGAGTCCTGCCCCAATACAGGGAAGTGGAGGCTTCCAATCTCTAGGAGCAGATGAAATCCGCCGGCGCATTAATCAGCGGGTTTAACGCAAAGCAGATAGCTGCGGCGTATATATAGCTTAAAACAGACGCCTAAAGTGGTAGGAAACTCCCGGGTCTGAATTTTTCTCTCAACACTACTGGAGCTCTGACGAAACGTCATATTGACCGACTGCAACAACGATTGAGCTCTACGCATCGCTATCCACTGAAGATGGCTGAGACGCCGGTTCACTAGGCCAAGCTTTACAGTTTAGGGTAAGATTCATGGAGCAAGCACTTGGAGCCATTCAACAACTCGCAGAATTCAACAAGTTATTAGACCAATCATAAATCTAACCGATTCCTTATTGCTGTCGAATACAATATCGGCCTCTTGGCTATCCTGAGAACATAAACATCATTTACTCTAATTATTTGATCGATCATGTGGTTTGTGAGTGACCATGGGATGACCCTTCCATACTTTGCACGCGGCATTCCAAAACTTGTCATGCTCCTCTTTAATATTGTTCCATTGCACCTCCCGGGGTCCGGAGGCAATGCAGCAGTTGTCAAAGTAAATCTTCAGCGTTTCAAAGCATTCTTTTTCTGTCTCCTCCGAAGCCCGAGGATCCCCCCATTGGATAACAAATCTCTTCGTGGGATCCCTTTTGACTTTGCGGCCTTCAGGTGCTTCATAAGTCCATGTCAAGTGGAGGCCTTTCAATTCTCTCGCGACATCGTCGTCTCTCTGATCGTCGTCGAATGGCTCCCCTGTGTCTGTGAACTCTGGCTCTTTCTTATCTTTGCCACTGAGCTTCCAAGACATCAAGCCCCGGAACTCAGACTCTGTGTCCTTGAAATATCTAAGGGCATTGTTAGAGGGAGAGAACGCGGCAAAGAGATGGCAAGTCGGGAGATCTTGGGCTGGTACACACCGAAATAAGGTAAGAGCGGGTGCTTGTGCTCCCTTTTTGTCGCTCACCATCTGTACCAGACAGGCTTTCATGGCAGCGCGACGTCGGATTTCTGGGGCGTATTTGCCTTTCTACAGAATAATATATAAGCTTCGTGCGCCTATGTCGCTCAGTTGAACAGATAAAGGCTCTAGAAGCCTCGAGACAACTTCAAAACTTCCCGGAGAGATTTTTAACTTACTTTTTTGGATCTGATGTCCAAAAATCCATCTTTTGAATCAGGGTTACTCGGGTCTTTAGGACACCAAGACCATTCTTGTTCCCCTAATGTTGAACCCACCCAACTGCCTTGTTGCAAGAAGAGTGCGCCTCGTTTGGATGCCGAATCCATCAAAGTAGTTGTATTTTTACAGCGAGCCACTCTGTGACTACCAAAATCGTAAGACCAGAAGTTGACCTTGCTCACAACCTTTTCCGTGAGATCATTAGTGGTACGCAATGCAAATGACGTACAGCGCCCAGCAGGAGTAGTCCAACAGATTGAGAGCGGTGGCTGAGTTATCTCCTCTGCATCTATTGCTTCCAAAGCTGCCTGTAACTCCTTTTTCTTCTTGTTGTCACCGGACTTCAAGCTCAGTGTGAATGGCTCTTCCAACAAATATTCGTGGGTCAGCCCCATCTTGTCCAGAAGATAACTGACCATGATCAAAGAAGTGTAGGGCCCATCATTGAAAGTATCTATCCAGGCTTTATCGATGACAAGCTTGTCAATAGTGAGTGACTCCATGATTGGTATCACTGCGGTCCAAAAAGGCGTGAAGATCGCGCGAGAGGCAGTTATTCGCTTGAAAACTTTGTATGGATTAAATTTTGAGGCTCGAAGAAGGGGGCTCAAAATAATTCGTTGCGAGACACCAAGCAGCTTCAAAGTCTCAAACAAGTGTAAGAGGACATGGAAAATTAGGTCCAACCCCGAAGACAGTGGCATACGCCTACGGTGCGTGTTTGTTCACCTATGCCCCCTGAATAATGATATCATATGTAGAAAGCCATAAGGTGCTCCGATGGCAGCTGAAAATCCCGAGCCGCATCTCTAGGTGGAACTTGGCCAACAGAGCTAAAGCATGGTGATGACTGGCCAGCCAAAGTAACAGCAAATCAGCATACAGATAGGTGGCTCTCGCTATTCAAAAGCCCCCTGTTGCTGGAGGCCATCTTATCCCGATTGCTACTTACAAAAGTTCTCTGCAGGCGCTACTTGATATCACTACACGATACAGTCTCAATGAAGTGTTCACACTAACCTGTCGCTGTCTGACAGATATGCGGGATTTAATCCGGCCAGTAATCAGTAGAGGCTTGCCATAGCTTTCTCCAGCCTCCTTGATGTGACGATCAGAAGAAGCCTCTCACAAGCTAGCATTTTCCCCGTGCACTAACCAGCGCTTCCCGTGCCGTAGTCGCCGAGACTTTGCATGACGCTATTGCGTTTGTAAGTCTGCACACCCCTCTACTTTATGCATTTATCCAATATCCACGGATATGCATTCTCTGTGGTGTAGCTTGACATGGATTCCTTATGCCCCACCTGTGCCGTGCAAGAGGAGTCGAGCAGACGAAAAGAGTGTCTCAAAGGGGTAACTGATGTCCAGTATTGCTTCACATAGCCAGCTGAATGATCCTCCAGCGGCAAACATTCGTCAGTTGATAGATGTGATTGACGATGTTGGCTTATGAGGTAGCTCGCGGCGCAACGTGATGTCGACCTATAGACGAAGACTCAAACAAAAATATTTAAAAGTGAGAACATGGCACTGAATCGACATCTTTAACTTCAGATTCCACAATCACGCTGCCTATCATTGTAAAAACGTTTCTCAAGACATAATTTAACATCTTCTTCATCAAATCTGCAACCATGCCTAGCAAGAACTCGGCCATTGCTTCTGCCCCCATCCCACCGACAAAAAACCAAAGCGGAAATAATCTCGTGTGGAATGTGGCAGATGGCTACGTTCAGCTGGCTCGTCGTACCGACAAGGACGACAATCTCCAACAACCCGTGGTTGGCAAACCACCGCATGATAAGCCAGACAACGACTTGATTGCAGCGCCCGACAACAGGGCTCCTCTTACAAAGCCCGCTGACCCTCCTGTCGAAACCAAACAAGTAGCACCATTTCAATCCACTTGGTCTTTTGCAGAAGCTGTGACACCTAGCTTGGTTAGTACCTATTTTATTTCGTCGATTCTGCCAAAGCTTGCTGATGAGAAATAGACCAGAGTGTTTGCTGTCAGAGACGATTACGCCGTGTGCTTGATCAGCCCTGGCTACCATCCATTGAAGAGGGCCACGGCAAAGACGTTCAGCATTGCGGCCTGTTCCAAGCCCGATAGTGATGGACCCGACCATGAAAAGGTTCTGGTTTACTATGTGGTGTAAGTACAAAATCTCTTATAGATATTACCTAGACGTGTCAATGGCGTTGCTTACCTGTGCTGGCTATATAGGGAAGACGACAACAGTGACCGACGAGTCGCTGAATACAACATCAAAGAGAAAAGAGCCTATATCTTGAGCACCGACCTGAGCTCTGATCCATCCGACGCCACTCGGTTGTGTGCAATTTACTATGCTCCACCTGGAGAAACTACGGAGGAGCCGTACATCTTCTTCCAAAAGAAAGACAAGATTTTTGAGTATCGAACGCAGAAGAATTCTTGTAAGTACATGCCGATGTGATTATGGTAGTGGTATAAGGAAGCTAATAAGAATCTCCTAAATAGCTAGCGAGCTCACTGGCATCACTGATCTTCGCAGCCCAACTCCACTAGCCATCTGCCGTTTCAACAAGAAGGTGTATCTCTTCTGGCTGTCATCGACCTACCGTCTCATGTACAGCAGCCGGTCTGCAGGTCAATGGACATCGGGGACCACTGTGCCGGCTCCCGCAGGCGGACACCAGCCATTCAAAGCTGATACGCAGTCTGATCTCTCTGTGGTGGCTGATGAGGAGAAGGGCCAGATTACCATTTACTACAAGCAGGTAGACTCTGACAACGAAGTAGATGCGTACGTCTGGAAGGTAGCTCCATAGGCATACTACTTTGGCATGGCGATGTAATTCTACGGCTATGTCGCCATGAGTGTTAAATTCTGCATCGATATAGTTTAGTACGCCGCTTTGTAGCTCAGAAAACCCACAATACAAAGTTTGTTCAGTTCAAAAGAGGACAATAGCTACACTTTTGACTAGATAGCGTGGTGCCAAAAATCAGAAGGTAGTCTAAACAGCTTTGACGCCTCAGAGCGTGGCAGAGGAAGCCGATTAAGTGCATTTCTTTATTACTTCTAGCATCAGCATCTTTAGCGTGGTATTTTTTGTGGAAGAAATCATTCGTAATGATTCATTCAAGAAGAAATCACGGCAGGCGACACTGTTCTTTGGGTCAAGTAAAATGTTGTTGCACCTAAAATAGTATAAAGTACCGGTTAGCCAAATCGCAAGATAGTTATACACAATTGTATTGATTCTTCTCTCTGGGCTTGCTAAGCATGCTATTCGTGGCGGAATGTGTCAATCGCCGACGAAAGCCTAAGCAGCGTGAACAACAATGTAGTAAAAACACAAGGAAATTTGTAATGCGCAGTGAACAGTAAATGCACTTTGATACTCATCAAGCTCAAAAAGAATAACTAATGAGAGAATGGAGTTGGTAATCACAAGAGCCGCGCTGATCCAGCGATCTTTCGCATTTTGTTCTGTAGCACTATCCTCACTAACAACTATCGCAACCTTTATCCGTTTCTCCCCAAGAACCCCTTGCCTCCTACACTGCATAGTTACAAATTTAACTTCAAATTCGTACTCCCATCTTGCGGGTTGCGATGCTCATACTCCTCTTTAACAGTGACCTTGACAGACGGAGTCTTGCCGCTTGGCCAGTCGCTGTAGTCAGCAATCATGATACCACTAAGCGTGAAGCTCAGATTCTGAATGCTTCGCATGACGATAGTCTCCGCCCGGGGGACTACGGCAAGGTGGAAAAACTGCCTGCCATTCTCATCTGCCGTAAGAGAAGTCACAACGTTGAGTCTATAGTCTGTAACCATGGTAGCTCCGGGCCCATCGTAAAAGTCCATCAGCGTTGCGCGGACCTTGCTGTCAGGGGTTCCGTAGGGGAAGGTGACAGTGATGCGCTTCATGATCCAGCCGTCGTTGCTGTTGTCTTTTTTGCGAAGAGAGAAAACTAGGTCTTGTCGGTAACTCAGCTTGTCCAAATATCCTGGCGCTGAAGGCTTCGCCAGCGAGTACATTGAGAAACCCATAAGCAGTCTGTCTAATGAGGACTCCATCGACGCTCCCAATAATTTATGGGCAGCTTGTAAAGCAGTTGCTCTAAAAATGGCCGATTTGCTTTGTACAGTTAAAGGCCGTATGTGAGGAGACAGATGGTTCAATCTGGTCGGGATAATGGCCTCAATAGCCGCCTGACTGGCCATGGCAGCTGGTGTTGCAAAGGCAGCCTTCCAGTCGATACCAGATGGATGAAGAGTCACTTTGCTGTTGCTTGACTCGCACAAGGCAGCTTCAAAGAGCGGTGTTACTGGATCACGCAACATCCGCAAGCCGGCGAGTAAGCCATCATCATTGCTGTCCCACTCACTAGGTGGGAACAGATTGGGAGTAATCCGAACTTCCAAGTACCACATGGGATTGTTCAGTTGTATCCCCATCATTGTTGCAGTGGGATCAGTCTCTGTATAATCATCTTTAAGGCCTTCTTTCAAAATGCTGTGGACTCTGTCTGCGAATTCAGGGAGTCGCAGAGCGCGAACGTCGACGCCATCTTCGTTCCATGTGAAGATTGGCTTGCTATTCGGCTGTTCTTTGTCACCCCCCCCAGGATAGTGCATAAGAGTCTTGATGGGGTAAGTTCGAACTTCTCTCTTTTCTTGCTCGCTGAGAGGGATGGTATAGATCTTCCGGTATGCAACACTCAGGTGTGTTGGCTTCAGCGAGGCGCCGCAAGCAAATGCCTGTTGATGAGGTGGCTCTCTGAAAATAATCTTGGAAAGATCCGCCGAGCCAGGCCTCGTTTCAAACATGACGAGAAGAACGCCTTCAGCAATATTTTCCTGCCGGATAATGATAGTTGGGTCGGGCTTTTTCTGGTCTTTCCGGTAAGCTTCTACAATAAGGTCGGGGAACTTGATGCAGAGCTCTGAACGGAGCAAGAAACCAAAACCAGGCCGCTGAGGCTGGTAGTGCAATCCCTCATGCGCCTGGCCCAGATAGTCGTTGACCCTCTTCTTGAGCTCTTTGCGGATTTTCTCATCGTTAGCCTGATGACTCCCGATGCTTAAAGCACCATCAATAAGACTGTCAACCCAGTGACGATCAATATGGAAGAACCGCAAGCTTTCTGGTGGCAGGTAAGACGGATCGGGGATGTAGTAATGCGCGGGTACACCGGCCAGGTAGATACGATCAAGAATCCACGAGAAGACGATCATCCAGTCAGGATTCAAGGGAGTGTTGAGCTCATTGTACATGACGCCCTCGGTAGTTGACCTCGAAACGCGTTCGGCTGCTTTAGCAACAAATTCGCTGTAGTGCTGCTTGACCAAAGATGATTTTCGGGACATGTCCACTGATACAGATGATAGGGGCATCCATCTAGCATCGGGACCGTGTTGAAGTCTGGCCGGATCGCGAAGCGACCTCAGCGTCTTCAGCGACTCTGCAAGCTGGTGAAGGATCTCATTACGATTTTGGAAGAAGCCATTGGCCTTGAGTATCTCTTTTTTTGTTTCTTCCATGCCTTCCCGGCCAATGGTTAGACGCAGCCGAGACAAAGCCGTCGTATACCCCTACAACGGAAAATGATTGTCAGCGATTTTGCTCTCAGAAGGGCCACACATAAAAAGAAGGTTTTATATCTTACCTGGTCCGCTAGGGCCAGTGACTTGCCTACTTGCCAAGCCGTGGAGTACGTGATGTCCATGATACCAAGCTCTTTATCCATAATTTGGAGGTCTTCGCCGGTATAGGACATAGGTGTATCTTCCTTTCCGTGGTTGACAAATGTTGGTACAAACGGGCCCCTGATCCACGCCGCCGTCTGTTCCCCAGTCTTGGTTCTGTATCTTGTGATGACATATCCATCAAGCAGTCGACGTTCAAGTCGACTTGGAAGTTGTTGTCCAAGCGGAAGGCTTTTCTTGATCTGCTCTGGGTCGACGCGCAAGACGTCATGCTGAGAGCCAACGTGTCGAAAAGCGTCATACACATTGAACGAATCTGGGGGAAGACAGGTATACGACCAGCTCTCGAGGCTACACAACGCCACCCGATCTTTTTGTACTGGATAAGGCATGTCTGCGACGTTTTCTATGCTGACGAGATGGATAATCAGGTCTGTTGGTTCTTTTATGTCCAGCGGCCCAGAACGTTGAGATATGACGACGCTGAAGACGCCTTCTTCTCCATCAATGCCGCTATTAGCCATTCCGGTGGTATTGATGTTTCTTGTATGAGAAAACCATTGGTAACGCGTAACGTCACAGAGGTTTTGGTTGGTGGACTGCTCATAGTTTTTAAACAGAGCGTTGAATAAGTCTTTTGGTACAAAGACGAAGTTTGCTCCGATATCTTTGCTGTCTCCATCATGAGGATCCCCATTTGCTTGGACAGCAGGGCTGATGCAGTCAGAGTCGCTCGCCGCCACCAAGCTCCCAAGTTCGCCTAGAGACAAATTGACATCCAAAGTACTGGTCTGCTTCTTAGAAAGCTTAGGATAAGCTAGCTCATGCTGGCTGAAGACGAGGAGGGCAAGCCAAGGGACGCGGTTCCGTGCTTTGGGATCCTTGATTTCCACAGCTCTCCTGGTCCATGGGAGTTGTGGATTTGTGAGGACAATGTGCGGCAGTATTTCAACATTATCAGTGTGGCCTTGAGGCGGATACACTGAGTGAACGCTCCTATCAGGAAGTTTGAATTTGGGAGCGACTACGTTAAAATCCTGACTGTCGTTGAGCTTGATCTCCTTTTCCTTATTTTCGTCTCTTCTGATGACTTGCTCAGTCGATATGCGGTGTAGACCAGCGACCATCGACGGCTCATAGAAAGAATAGAGACGCTCCTGGCCTGGGTAAAGCTTCTCCGGTTTAGAGGCCAATTCAGTGGCTTCATTTCGTAATAGTGCCTTTTGAGCGTAACGATGAGCCAGGTACCGCGCCTGAGGTGGCTTCCGGCATATTGTGTAAGAGACCATTTTCTCGAGTGCGGTGACTTGTAAACCTTTGGACGATATCCAGGTGGTGTCTTGAGCTGAGATGAGGCGATTCAGATGCTATCAGGTAATACAATGCGCAGAGGCGTTTCCCCAAAGGTTCTCTTACTATTGCGTACTCAACATTTGAGTGGGCATTGGAAACTATCCGAAATTTTGCTGAATCCTATTGCAATAGACAGCAAGCCACAATTTCCCAGTTTGCGAGGCAGTGTATCATCTGTAAAAGCTGAAATGTTCAGCTCGCCACGTCGTCTCACACTTAGACAGAAATGTATGTGATAATACGTAGCTGTAGCAGCTAAAATGTAGGTTCAGCTCGTCACATCGTTGCCCGCGGAGATAGGAATTCATGTGATAATATGCAGCATTCGTCACAACCCATCATTCAGCATACAAGCCTATGTATCAGCTAGAGTAGCTGAGTCTATCTTCAGCCCGACACATCGTGCCTCATTTAGGCAGAAACATACGGAAGGATATGCAGATGCCATCACAACCCCTCATTGTGCGGGGCAGTATATCAATTGAAATAACTAAAATGCGGATTCAGCTAGATTCGGCTCGCCACATTGTCCCCCATTCAGATATCATATGTCATAATATGCAAACACTGTCACAGACAGACGTGCATGACAGTTGTGGCCGGCCGTTTCGAGCTGAACGGTGTTGTATTTATATGCCGTCGATCGCCCATCTGTGGGGTTGAGGTGCATTGGCGCTTACAATCTAGGGGATACTAGAATGAGTCTGGGGTATGAAATTACTAGCTGCATATCCACCAAAGCGTGTGTTTTCTGGGGGAGGGGGTGTGCGACTGTCCGGACATGTATGCGGCCGACTGTAAGGATTGATCTGCAGTCGCTGGAATTACTCTTTCGCTCAATGAAGAGCAAGACGTTCAAGAGGTTGATGTTTCAGTAAGAGCGCAACTAGGTGCTCGATGTTTTGCTCCATACCTTCACAACAATAGTACTAGTAAATTATACTCGAGATTTTGGAAACAAGACAACAAAAGTCTAAATCTTGATAATGTCTGAGGAATTGAATAGTACTCTGAGTGTGCCGATGAAGCTGGACGCATTCGTGTTCAATGAACAAGTTTGCAGTGGCGGAGAAAATGGCGATGATATGAGGGCCAAAGTTGCTCCCATCACTCAGCCGAATTATACGTTTCTGAGGCTTCATGATTCCCTCATTCAGGTAAATACATTATGAGCCATCCGAATTGATCATATCACTCTAATTCCTAGGCACTAACGCGTGGTTTGTTTAGAGTGACATTCTCCCTCATCTAGACATCCACAACTCATTCAAGAACAGGTACAACTCACGGCTGACAAACATTGATACCGGTGAGATCTACAAACACCGTGAAGGGGTTTATTTGCATTGGATGCTGCCAAGGGTCTACCGTTCTGGTATCGCAGCGACTGAAGATGGCGGTTTGGATCGCGATGAAGAAGGTCTCCCGGATGCTGCTGATCCAGATACTTCGGTGCCTCAATTTCGGTCAATCCCCAACAGATGGCTGGTCATCCGTCGTATACGAGAGAGCGTCCCGAGTTTCAATTCCATCAGTGTTCCCGAGTATGAAGCATGGATCATCGAAAGCGACAAACAAAGTAAAGTCGGGACCATGCCTGATGATGTGGATCTCCAGGTTGACGTAGCTCCTTTCATCAGTGCGCCAGAGGGAGAAGATGTCAACATAGGTGAACAGGCAGAAATATTCATTGGATCCAAGACACCAGTTGGAGACTGGACTGAGTCCCATCCCAAGAGGGCTCCTGTCACGGTACTCAACGGCGGCAACATGCTTTTCCCAGACTTTCAGCAACACAACTCGAATGTATTCAGCATGCTAGATAACTTCACGTACAAAGCTGGCGAGACTCAGAACGTCATTCAGAGCGCAACGGCGGACTACTACGTGGTTGGGTGGCATGCTGAAGCTGACAGAGGTACGTAACCCATCCGTCTCATCGCATAAGTAGATACAATCAGCTAATAAGCGCTCTCAGATCCTTTTTATATCAACGAAACAAGCAAAACTACTAGATCTATACGACTTAAGAATTGTCAAATGGTAAGCCTCTTTTTTCTCATGTGGCACAATTCAGTCGGAGGCTCATGTTATCACAGTTCTTGAAACCTGAGTCGAAAGACGGTTCGGGTTGGGCTAATGAGTCCGCCAGCGGCCTAACCGTTTGTCATGGGGCTATGTACAATGTCAAATGGGATGCCAATAACAAGCCTCAAAATATCCCAGCAGACAAGGTCTCCAACGAGCTGCACGATGTTACGCCGGTAGCCATCGGGACAACTCCACTGGACGCCCTGCTAGCTTATGTCAAGGCGCATCAGCCTGACGAAACAGATGATACCATTAGAAAAGTCATGACTGCCATCGAAAACATCCAAAAGTATTTGCTTGTTGATGAAGACACCATCGACGGTCATGCTAAAGCACGAGATTTGCTGCACAACTTCAATTTTGACAATTTTCCAGGAGGCACGAGGTTCCATATTTCGACTGCCCCTGACTCTGGAAAGCCAACAGTTAAGCCAGACAAAGATATCATTGACAAGCTTGGCCGTATCAACAAGGAACAGGTCCGGCTTGACTCGCTTGATCGAACAGAGCAACGCCTTCAGTGGAATCTGTTCTCCGTCTGGTGGTCTTTCGTTAGCCAGGGACTGCCTGAAGGCGACACGGAAAAAGAGAAGTTGACTTCAGACATCAAGAAACAGGTCAAAGCTCTAATGGATGAGAAAACTGCCATAGACACGGCTCGAAAGGAGTCAAATGGCCAGCAGGGAGATTTGCTGAACGATCCTGCTATAAAAATTCTCATAGCCAACGACATCATTGCGAGCACAGCCTATTCAAACTTCCAGACGCAGCAAGATCCAAATTTACTTGTTGGCCACATTGAGTCTGCGTGGCCACATGACTGGCTTGAATCACTCTTTGTTCGGGTCAACACTGACATCACGGCATGGAAGAGTCGAGAAGAATTGGGCCAAATACAAAACACGGTCGGGATCAATAAACTACCTCCAGACATCCAAAATACTGTGGCAGCTCTTGTCAAGGAATTCGTTGACTTGAGCAGCGGTGACAAAACCGCACCTGAAGCAACCTTGCAGCCGCTGTACCACGATACTGATCCCCGTTTTGGCACAAAAAGAGATGACTGGGGAAATACACAGCCATTTTTCCCCTTATTCATGGAATGGGAGGCTGAGTATGCGCATATTGACTATGAGGCATGGTCTTTGGAGGCCCGAAGGTTTGAAGCTGATGGTACCGACAAGTATAACTTTGGCATTTCCGACAAGGAGTTTCTATGGAACAAACCTGAATGGAAGCCAGAAGTAACACCAAAGCGGAAGCAAAACATCCGCATTCTCTCTGGCCGGGTTCTTGTGCTGCCACAAGCCTCCTTCTCTTTACAGGCTCAAGTAAAGCAGGTAATTGATCAAACGCCAGCGGAGGAGCTCAAAAAGGCACTGAAAGGCATGGATCCTCAGGATCTTATACGAGATCTTCCAAAATTGACATTTCTGTCTTCGCCCATGGCAGGCTTCCATGATCACCTCTTGACGATGAGCCAAGGAACGCATATTAAGCCAACCATTCGGCAACCCGGAGGCAAGCTCTTTTATATCAAGGATGCGACAGATAATGATGCTGGCCTCAACAAGACTCACCTGGAGTATATGGGCACCGAGACGGATCTTACGCCATATGCATCTCTGGTATACGTTTCCAGCGAGACAAAAGATAGCCCTTTCAAGCCCGTCACGCATGGCCAATTCAAATTGACAAAATTGAACATTATTGACAAGTTTGGCCAAGTTGTTCATGCGCTTGATCCTCGATGGGAGGCGCCTCCTCAAAATCTACGACCCTGCCTCAGCGAGTACTTTGCGCCGCAGAAGCTGGATCATAATATGCCAAATATTGTCGAGAAGCCATTACCAAATCAAATTGGATCGCACTATGCACAAATACCTCCGCATATCAATCAAATGGCAAGACTCAACTCCTATTTTGTGGATAGGAAGAAAGATGGCAAATGGGCTTCTCAAAACGGTACGCACATTCTTTTTCATATCAAGCACTCTCTCTGTTTCCGCGAGCTACAGCTGACTTGTACGTTATAGAGTGGGATAAGCCTATCTGGGGATGGATGGTGTTCAATTACCTTGACCGAGCTATCCAATTTTTTCTCGAAGACGGCAGGTTCTACAGAGAAGTTCGTATGGGAGGAGAAGCTGGCGCTACAAAGTCAGAAAAATGGCTTCCTTTCAAAAATACGTCTGGTGCCGCAGACGGTAAAACCCAGCTCGACCATCTGATCAATCGCTTTGCCAGCGATGAGAAGTATTTATCATCCATGCTGGACATGATTGGAGGTGCAATGGACTACGCAGCGGTGGCTCCAGATGCGTACGCTCAGTTTCTCAACAGCATCATCGGCCGGCCTTTGGCATTGGTGAATATGGCCTGGAGTCTAGAACTTGGCATAGATGAGTTTACGACCCAGTCGAGTCTCAAGACGGCCAGACCAGCCAGATACCTTTTGCCAGGCTATGATGGAAACGTGCCCAAAAAAGACTTGTATGAGTTTCCGTTGAAACTAGGCGACAAGAGCCGTGCCTATGACGGACTTGTTGGCTACTTCAAGACTCTGCCCAAGGAGGAACAGTCGCAGGAGAGCTATCTCGACCTTCGAGAGTGCTATACCTACTTTGGGGCTGAAGGGAAAGGTTCACCGTTGAAAATTATCAAGCCGGATAATTTCCCCCATCTGAAGCCTTTCTATATCGATGCCGTTCGTAACACTGGGGCAAAGATTGAGCTTGAGAGAAACAAAATGCTAGAGGAAAACACTTTCGGCGCCATCATAGATCCATTCTATCCGGTCCACGGCTACACGAGTATTCTACCCACGCAACCTCTCAAGATTCCGGAATGGACGTGGCAGGATGCCTTGTCTCGCATGACGGCCTTCTTCCACTTCGGGCCGCTAACCGTGACGAAAAATGTGCCAAATTTCAGAAAGGCCTACTTGCTCACGCAGGATACCAACATCAAGGATCCCAAGTCTATCATCGCGGACGCTGTTGGGCTACCAAAAATGGGTATGGCGGACTGGGCTTGGCTCCAGCCCTACAGTGAAGTGCTAGAAGAGGGTGGTGAGGAAGAGACTTGTTTCATGCCGTTGGGCCTTGCTGGAGCGGACAATGAGCCCAAGTTTCAAGAGGGGCCTTATACATCAGTGGAGGGATATCTTCAACTGCGCCAGTCAATTGTTCGAGAATAGATTACTCTCAGTATAGTTAGTATTCTTAGCTAGTTCTCATGTCGAGCCATAGTATTCATCTTGTTGTTGTGAGATTGAACTAGTTTACAAACATCATGATGAAGTATCACTCCCTTGAGTCGCCTGCGGTCTTTTCCTCCTCTTTCTGCGACTGCTTTTCTGCTTCTTTTCGAGCGGCAAGGGCCTTTGAATCAGGTACATCAGATTCCTCATCCATCAATTTCTCTGCCTGGACTGGCCCAATTCCTACTGGCCGCCCGTACTTTTCTACCCAAACGATACACGATTAGCCCAAGCCGCCACGCATTAGTTAGGAGTACACTATGGTTGAAGGCGTACTGATAAAGTCATCACTTGTACTGGGCTCAAACTTTGACGCCGGTTTCGGAGGCATGTTGGATCAAGTGCGAGAGATTCTGGTGTGATCAGCGTGGTAGAGGCTGGTAAGAGTGATGAAAGAAGAGGATTCGATATTTGCGAGGGGAGCTGAGACCGCCAGTGAGCAAATATTCATTCGTCCAAGTCTCTCGGCGACGTATGCGAGAGGCACATCCCGCATACAACAGCGTCTCGATATCAGATATTGCGGCGAGGCGCAGCGATGTGACTTGTCGTAAAATGCACGTTGACAGCTTTCTTGTAGATCAGTTCCGTATCAATCATAGAGTTGATGACGCCTGTCCCGCGCCCTAATGCAGGCATGTATCGGTTACATGCACTGAGACCGGAATAAGGATCACTAGCTTTGTGTACTATTACCTGCACCACTATCTTTCAGGAACATTCTTACTAATACTATGCATGGCTTAATGACGATCACAATTGACTAATTCTTAAAACTTATATGAATTAGTGATTAACCAATTGCGAGAATTAAATCTCTGTCATTCGACAGTCTCGGCATCCTTCTTCCGGTTTGCTGCATAATCCTTGCTCTCTTTGTCCCACCGGCTGCGCCAAAAAGGCATAGCGGACTGGTAGATCCAAGCTGAAGATAATCAGACTATAGCCGACTGCAGTAGCGCATGGATGGGCGGGAGGAAGAAGTTTATGTGACAGACGCTGGTTACGCATGGGGAGCGTTTCTATCAGTTGGTATTGTTGCATGAGCTCAAAGCGATACGCCGAGAGTGTTTCTTGGACAAAGAAGTTCAGAAGCAGAGAATAGGGCTAGAGGCACAGAAAGTCAAAGCCCGCGGGCCAGTTCCTCTGGTGTCTGCAGCGCTCAATTCGACGATTCTCAGACTCATCAATTGTCTTTTCCAAATGTCATACTAAGATGTCTTCAAACGGCCTATTTTACATCTCCTCTTCAAAGTCTGGCAAGTCTGAAGGGCCAGATCGACATGTCATACCGAAGACGGACGTGAATATTGATACGTTTCTGAGTCTCCTCCCAACGAAAGAAATAGCCTTGACCGCTAAGCCTACTAGTGATCAATCAACCATTGACGATAATGATCCATGGGCGATATGGATGGCCAAATTGGGAGGAGAAGGGAGCAGTCTGTCTGTCAAGTTTGACGATTCCCAGAAGCTGAATATTCAGTACTTCAGTTTCCGTATTAAGTCGCCTTGGGCCATTTGCTTCAGTTCATCAGATACGGCACTCTGTTCATCATTCGGCCCTGATGTCGCATCTGGAATACCGAAACCTGGGATGATGGAGAAAGGCACACCCATCTATTTTAGTCTCGATGTCAATCAAGATTTTGAGAATATTTTCTCTACCGTCACCGAGGTGTTCACTTATGCTGGGCTGCAAGATCGGCTACCAGCTCTCCCACAAGAACTTCGCAGTCAAAAGGTTTCCCTGAAGAAGGAAAACGTAGACAAAAAACGCAATTGTTTGTGGTTTTACCCCGATCAGGAGCTCAGGGCTACCCTACGACTCAGTTTCTCATTAGATGACATCAATTCCTTGACAAGTCTCTTGGGACAAGTACTCCAAGGTCTAACATTCGGAGAGGCATCTGTCATCATAAAGAAATCAATTACGTCGGATACTTCTGACGCCAATTCCGATCCCACGGAGACGGGTCAAGCAGCTTTCGAGATTCCGTGTTCTGTCACTTCCAAAGGAGGTACAGCATCGCTAATTGGCAGTTTGATTCCTGTTCGAGAAGGCTACTACTTCTCAATCAAGCTGGATACTGAAGACTCGCTTGATATTATCGTTTCCTGGCTTGTGGGACTACTTCCTGGGGGCGAGGATTTCAATTTAATCACCGATATCCTCCTCAAACAAGACTTCTTCAAGAACCACATACATCTGCGTCGTATAAGAGTGGACATTAATAAGAGCAAGGATGGAACGCAACTTCAACTCCAATCTGTAGCGATCGATATTGAGATTTCCACCGCCTCATTTGGGCAGAAGCCGAGCGAGCCCAAACGAGTGACTTTTTTGGTATCCTATAGCTGGACCCGTAGTTTGGGCACACTGGGCTCTCTTTCAGGGAGACTCTGGAATAGTGAGTCATGGCATCCTGTTGCGTTACATCTTCTTTACCTGAATACTAATGATATCAGAGTTCAATAATGATAAATTGCGCAAACTCCAGCCAGACTACGAATCATTCAACGACATAATACCAATCACGATGAATCCAGCCGAGTACATCAATTTGCCATATCTCATCGCTGGGGAGACCATTGACTCTATCCCCACTAACATTCCCACGTCGCTGAATGAGGTTACTATTAACCTCTCACAATCAACGTTCTACATAGGCGCAGGCATTGTGTCAACAAGCTCTACTGACCCGAGCCAAGTTGTTCCGCGGATCAACTTTGACAGAGTTTGGTTAGAAGCATCTTTTGGGTGGGGAGACTCGGCGAATTTCTCTCTAGTTTTGGAGACATCTACGACACTAAATTTGGGAAAAGCAAATGATGAGGATGATATTGCCACCATCTTAGGGTCGCTTGAGTATCATGTCGTGAAGAATGCTGAGGAATAATAAGAAAAAACCTAGGTCCGCCCGGTCTAAAGAAGAACTTCCATGGTCCTGACAAAAATGCTATCTACAGCCCAAAGCGATATTTATTTTACTATTTTGTTAAAGACTGAAACTTATAAGTGATAAAGTTTGTAATTAAGCTGCAAACTCTGTCCTCGGAAACTTTTCATCTTAGGTTGCTATAGATCAACTTTGACAAATATGGCTTGCTTCACTGCCAAATCAGGCCGCTCTTAATCAGCTTTTCTAACAAAGTGGAAGCTCCATTAGGTCAATCAAATTCATCTTTTATTGTTCAAGACATTGGAGCGGATAATGACAGCTATTCGCAGACCACAAGGCCTCCTGTGCCTGATGCAACCCGCCTGGCCACACTCTGCGGTCTCGCGGCTTCGGCGCCACCCATAAAACCGAGGGTGTATGGGTATTCTAGTTTGAGAAGATCGCTTAGAGACAATAGCTTGATATTGCATACCCTTTAGAATGTGTGAGACGGAGTGTCCGTATCAGCCACACTAGTAATGCACATGCAGCGCCGGGTTTGGTAGCGTCTCCTCAGCACCAGCTGCGACATCGAGCTCATCACTTCTGGTTCGGGTTGACCTCTACTATTGGCTGTGACTTTCTTCTTCGTGATGCGGCCAATGCAAAATCTTGCTATGCCTTGCTTGTTCAAGGAGGAGGTGATTGCCTAGGCATGGACTCAGGTAGTTGGCCATCCCCCTCACCAGCCTCTTGAGAACCATTGTGAGATCGCGGTATCTAAGCGTCAATACTAAGTTTGTATAGTTAACACAATGGATAACAATGCCTGCAAGGCGATTCAAGGCAATGGCGAGAAGGACTTGAAACCCAAAAAATCAGCCACTACGAAGAAATGGACACTCAAAGCTTCGGTTGAGGCTCTCAATTTTGGCGCTCTCTACGGGCTCCTAGACCCAAACGCCCAAGATGATGTTGTTGCCGTCCTCGGGCATTACAAGCTCGCGGAGCTGGATCTGGTATACAATTACAGCTCTGACGGCAAAGGCAGCAGCTTCAAGTTGTCGGGCAAGATGATTCTCGATAAAGTCGCGCTCTCTATGGCTTACACGTACGACCAGAACGGATGGTCAGTCGCTGCTTGGCTCACCGCAGAAGCATTAGGGGGTAAGAATCTCTTGCTCGGTGACATTATTGATAGCCTTGCTGGGAACAACGGCGATGATGTAGAGGAGCTGCCAGACTTCATTCGCAACCTGCCCATAATCAAGGGCTCGGGCGACAAGATCATCAACATCATCTGCGTGAAGATGAGCAAGAAAAACTCCAAGCCCGCTGCGGCCAATGAGAACCGGGAGGACAGCTACATCTTGTTTGAGGCGTCTGTGAGTCTGGGCAGCTTCCAGGTCAATTTTGTCCACCACCGCGACCTCTCGCAGAACTCTACGGACCCCCCCAAACGTGTGTTCAGAGTTGCCATAGGTGAGCTGCCAACGCTCAAGGTAGACACTCTAGGTGAGCTCCCTCAACCGTTTGACGAGATCGTCTATCTCTGGGTCCAAGACAAAAAGAGCCAGAAGCAGATTGGCAAAGAGGTCGGATTGACAGAGGACGAAGTCAAGCGCATCAACAAAGGAATCGAAGGTAGCGACAGTCCGTCTGCAGATTGGCTCTTCTACAGAGACACTCGTAAGCCTGAGAGCCGAAAGCCTACAGATGTGGTGTTGGCTGCAGGGTCTCATTTCATGGTTCTCGCCAAAAAGGCAAATGAGAAAACCGCAATCCTGGACTATACCCTGGGGCGAAAGAAGAAGCAACAGCAACAATCTGGCCTGGCAGTACTCGCTGGCCGCGGAGATGGAGGAGCAAAGGGCGGCAAAGGCAAGTCGGCGATGGCGGCGTGCAAGAAGGTAATAGGTAAGCAATGACAAGGAGGTTCTTTGTCCATTTTATTTTCTAGATGCTCACCATCAACAGGCGCCATATCAATTAGCAACATCGGCCTTAGATTCGAGGACAATGTTCTCTCTGTCATCCTGGACGCAACGTTTAGGCTGGGCCCCATTGGCTTCACCTTCATTGAGGCCGCTATTGGCATTGATTTGAAGAATAAGACTCTACGAGACTTGACAATTGACAACGTCAAGTTCGATTTATCCGGCCTGGCCGTTGCGTTCGACCAGCCCCCTATTCGCATAGGCGGCATCTTCGTGCACAAGAAGGCGGGAGGCATGGAATATTTCGCCGGAGGTATCGTCATTAGCCTTGAGCCGTATCAGTTCGTCGCTGGTGGTTTGTATGGAAAAGTCAAGCTATCAAAGGATGGCGGACCGTACGAAACAGCCTTTGTGTTTGCCAAGCTGGTTGGGCCCCTCATCGAACTCGAGTTCGCCGAAATCTCCGGCATCACGGGAGGCTTTGGATACAACAGTGAGATCAAGGTCCCAACCGTGGAAACAGTTACCCAATTCCCGTTCCTCCAAGGATCTGACATGAGCGATGATTTGCTCACTTATCTCGGCAAGCTGGTTTCTATCGACGGTACAGGCTCCTTCACTGTTCGTCAAGGGGCGATGTGGCTCGCTGCAGGCCTCAGAGTCAGCGCCGTCCAGATGCTGGACATTGACGCCGTCTTCGTCGTGGCCTGGAATCCCAGCATCACGCTTGGCATCTTTGGCGTGGGCGTGGCCAACATCCCCAAGAACAAAGAATCGCGGACCATGGCCCACGTTGAGCTGGGCATTCTGGCGGTTGTCGACTTTGGTGCTGGAGTCTTCAAAGCAGAGATGCAGCTCGCCCCGAGCTCGTATATCTTCGACCCCAGCTGCAGCCTGACAGGTGGCTTTGCTCTATACTACTGGTTCAACGACAAAGTGCCAGAGCGCAGCGGAGAGTGGGTGTTTACCATCGGAGGCTATCACCGCTCTTTCAAACGCCCTGACTACTATCCCAATCCACCAAGACTGGGCATCCATTGGAAGGTAGGTTCTAACATCAGCATCGTGGGAGAAGCATATCTCGCCATCACGCCGAAATGCTGCATGGCCGGCGGGCGATTACAGGCGACTCTGACGGCCGGTCCTCTCAGAGCGTGGTTTGCTGCCTGGGCCGACTTCCTCATCAACTTCTTGCCTTTCGACTTCTGGGGCCAAGTAGGCGTAAGTGTCGGAATCAGCTGCAAGGTAGATCTGCTCATCACCAGCTTTACCGTTTCAGCGGAAGTTGGGGCTCAGTTGGATCTGATGGGCCCGCCGCTGCGTGGTCGTGTCAAGGTCGATTTCTGGGTTGTGTCCTTTACAGTCAACTTTGGTCCAGACGTCAAGAAAGACAACCCTCCTAATCTCAAGCAGTTCTACGACATGGCGCTGGTGTCAGGCAAGCCGGAAAGCCTCGCCGCGTCATTCATGTCTGTCGCACATGCTGGTGCGGCCGCACCAAATACCGGCAAGGATTCACCGCACGTCTTTACTTGTCGGGGAGGATTGGTTCAAGACGACAACAAGGACAAGGCAGCCGCCACCGAAGAGAAGACGGTGTGGAATGTCAAAGCTGACGAGTTTGTGCTAGCCATTGATGTTCGATTTGCCTTGACCTACGCCAAGGTCAGCCGGCCACAGGAATTTGGAGAGAATCCAGATTTGCCAGAGTGGGATAAGAACGGGGACTATCTCCTTTACGCAAAGCCTATGCAGATTTCTAGCAACATTTTGTCAACCTTGACAGTAGATATCTTGCCTGTGAAGCCCAAGGCAGAGCTTTTGGCGGAGGATGACAAGCCGACGGATGAGAACTGGCGAGTCACGCCAATCATAAAAGAAGTGCCCTCGGCGCTTTGGGGAGAATGTTAGTTCATCATCTCTTATCCAGAATATCTACCAACGCGTAATTTTTGCTAACGCTACCTAGACAAAGCATCAGAGAATCCGCGCGAGACGGGTAAAAACGATATTGGCACGCTCCTGGATGGCAAAAAGGGCACTCTTCCTAGGATCATGGGTTTGAATATCAAGCCTCCGAAACCGAAGCTTGCCGATGACGCTATTGGAACCTTTGACGCAATTGAGGCCATGAAGATGGCTGTGTTTATCGAAAAGGAAACCCCCGAGTTCAAAGGTCTCAAGCCTGCCGACTCGGCCTTTTACGCTTCTAAAGAAGACGATCGCTACAACAAAGTCAAGAAGATCTGGGATGAGACTCCAGTCGCCCCCCGAGCAGAGATAGTAGATATACTTGGCAAGGGTCTAGGTTGGACTACGTCATTTACAACAGCAACACCAACTCGCCTGGTCGAAAATTTGGGGACTCTGCTGATGGCGCCACCTCAGATTTCTGTTGCTTGAAGATTTACCATGTTTCCCGATTTACATTCTTTATATAGTAACATGTGAGACAGATCGTAAAATCACTATTCAAAACTTGTTGTAATTTTCTGAAGGTATCTATCTGTGTTGCATAAGAATGACTCAAGCTTCTCCTTCTTGATTGTCTTCGCCCAAAGCTAATGTGTAAGTTGGTCAAAAGGGTTTGCTAATCGCGATACGCGAATCATCTCCCTACGGACTGTGCACAACAGATTTAGGCCAATCAGCTCGCGACCTCTTGATTTAACAAAATAGTAACTCAAGAAGCTTTCCGATTAACATTAGGGTGTATTGAAACAGCGGGGAGTTGCGACAAGAAGGGGAGATGCGGGGAATTTTGTTCTCGTCGGGAATTCAATCCGCCACGGAGAGAGCTGAGAAAAACACACTCAATCATTGCCTATGAGACAGTTGGAATGAAATTATCAAAGAATGTATCTAGATCATAGTTGTAGTTATAAAATGCCAAAGACTCCTTAACTTCAATATTGCTAAGCAATTGTGGTCCCTTCCCGCCTGGGACAAGATCTCACCATGTTATTTACAGCTTACTATCTTATAGGACATGCCTTAACAGTCCTTGCTGCGTCTTCGCCTACTGCCTATACTATTAATAGGATATAATCAGGACTGAAAATACCGTTCTTTAACTAAAGAGCATTTTATGGTATTTTATATGCAAAAGCGCCTGTTAAAGACCTTTGTCTATAACAGTCTCTATTATATAACTAATCTTAGTCTGGCATAAGAAATGCAACAGGCAATCTAACTCTTGCCTAAGGTATAATAGATTCCCACTTTCTTTTATTAATGGTAGTCTTATTAATGGACTTACTTTTGGAGAAGACTGCTTAACTGTTCTGTTAAGCAATAATGGAGAGCGTAAGTCTGCTGGGAGCTTTAAGTAAGCTGGAAAGACTTTAAGTATAATGAAAATAATTTAGCTAATTGTATAGTTAATAATCCCGAATAGCTGTAATAAAGCTATTAAGGAATGTATGATAATATTACAGCAACTGTAGGCTGTAATACCTTAAGCAATAGTCTGGCCTGCCTGCGAACTATCCCTTATAAAACCTTACATTAAGCGTGTATTGGATTCCGCTAAACATTAATTATAATAGCGAATTGATATTATAATTACTGTCTTAGTTTATTTAAAAAGAAAAAATAGCCAATGTTGCTATTATTATAGGTAGTAATTTTAATAAAGGAACCGCAGTTTTCCTAGGACCTTATATGTAACGATCCGTTATACCGTTAAGCCAAACAGGGCAAAAGATTAGGCCAATAATCACTATTGTAGCAATTACTGTAACGGAACCAGCGTCTTATAAGGGATCTATCTGTTACGGTGAACCAGGCCGTGACATTATATAAAGCAATAACATAACCATAGCCTCCTAAAATCAATAGCTTAGTAATATTAGCGGATTTTTTTCAAAAAAAAATTAACAGTTAGTTATAAGGTTATTTTAATCTATTACCAGGCTTTATGCGGAATGATAGGATAGAATAACAGGGATAGGGAAAGTCACTAACGCCAAGAAGCCATTAGAACTAATATATCTTGGATTAGATATACTCAAAATGTGAAAAGGGTACCCAAACCAGCTGTATCAACCGGCATGAATGCTATTAATAATGCGCTAAAGTCGTCCGTTCCGCTGACCTCGCTTGCTGTGACGGACCGTACGCTAGATAGTTAGTAATATGTGTCACAACGTAGTTCACTGTGACAGATAGATCCCTTATAAAACGCTGGTTCCGTTACAGTAATTGCTACAATAGTGATTATTGGCCTAATCTTTTGCCCTGTTTGGCTCAACGGTATAACGGATCGTTACAATATGAGAGAATTCTAAGAGATAAACCTAAAGTACTGTTTTAGGTTTATGTTAGCGGAGCGGTTAGGAAATTTAATAGGTAATGTAAGTAATGGTAAATAAATGTTACTAGAGAGTAAGTAGTATAAAGCATATTATAATTTTAATTTTATATTAATAATTAGCTATTTAAGTTATTTAAATAAGTATAGAGAAGTAAACTTATATATAATTTCAATAGCTTATTTAGCTTATTAGATAAGTGTATTAATGTGACGATCCGGTCCCTAGATCCTAAGTTATCGTTATAGGGTAGGGAACTCCCAAGGGATAGATGCGTATGTCTATGTTGGCAGATGGGATAGGATATCCGTTATTGAGCACGTTGCGTAGTCACGTAGTTGGTAGATAGAGTATGACCTGTATCTGGTACTATTGTGTTGTTAACGACTGACTATCTAAGCTATCTAATGAGTGTATCTTGAGCGTCTTATATAGTAAGTCGTTCCGTGAGGTCGACCAAGGTCGACGTCGGCTTTCGTCGACTTGTTTCGTAGGTCGCTCAAGGTCGACAGCGGCCTGTGTCGACTTTCGTTTGATTGGTCCTTCGGTCCGTTCCTAATCCGTGGTACGTACCGTTACGATGCGTTGGGTCGTAACAGCTTAAAGAAGAAATAAAAGTAATAAAGGAAAAAAAATAAGTAAAAGCTTAAGTGCCTGTATTAAACTAATAAAATGGTCAAATATCTTTAAAAATAAAAGAAATTATAGTATTATAAAATAATATATACTATTATATAAGGTATTAATAATATAAAGGGTTAAATCATATTGAGTAAGAAGAGGTAAAAAAGGAAAGTATAAAGGCCTTTAATTAGGCTTATTTAAGGCCTAGTATAACATCCTAGTGTAATATCCTGGCCTATACTATTATACTTAGGTATAAGGTAAATTCCCACTTGCGTCCCATGTCACGGATCGACTTTGCCTTGTCGCGATCAGTCGCGATCATGATCGACCCGTCATACACGAAACAATTTCGCATCACTTGTAACCCATCGCAGTGCCTCATTGTGCTCAGCTCCGGTCCACGCCCGGGCATTCCGCTCCAGACGTGACATACGACCGCGAGCAGTCCTTTCAAAGCCCGCAGGTTACCTAGCCACGTCGTAACCCCTTTGCTCTTCCACGAGTTCGTCCTTGTGTCGAAGAGCATCGACTGTGCGGCTTTGATGGCTAGCTCCGGACCACTGCGAAGCCATGCGTTGGCCTTGTTCGTGGCGAATGATTGTCCGAACCCAAGATATGTCATGTCATCTTGGATGCTCTGCAGATCGATGTTGGGCCCAATAGTCGACCACTGGCTCCCGAACAATATTCCCATGACGTGATCGACGCGCAGCTTGACTCGGTAAGCTGCTCGCTGAAACTCGTGGATGCGTACGCGATCCCCGTTATGTATGAGCGTCTCGTAGTCATCCGTCCATCGCACGCTTGGCGAAGCCAGAGTCTTGTTTCGATGCCCTTTGCCATATGCCATCCATCTGATCATGGTCCCAACCACCGTGAAGCCGTCGACACACAGCCACTTGGCGTGCTGCTCTGTGAACCACTCCATCTTTTCCACCGGGATATCCTCTATATCCCGCGGCATGTCTTGGAAAGAGTGCTCTAGAAAAACAAGTCGTAAGATCCATAGCATTGCCGCCACCGTTCCCGTAAACACCCTGGCGGGTTGAAATCCATCTCCGCCTGCCCTGATGGCCGTGGCCGCAAAGAAGCACACCAATGCGTTTGTGTACATGGCGCCGCCAACTTTTGTCCTGATGGATGCCATGATGAACGAAAACATGATCCTATCCAGTTCGTCGTAGTCGGGTGGCTGTGCCATATTGGGTTGACTGCTTCGTATGCAGCCATCCATATCGCTGTCATACTCATCTTAGCCTTCGCTGCTGTGGGATTCACCATCGTCAATGCCTCTTAATGCGTGATTCATGTCGCATAGCAAGCCCCATTGCTCATCCGTGAACCGCATCCCAAGCTTGTTTGCTACCTCTTCACTTCCAAGTCGGTACGCTCGCCAGCAGAAACAAATATATCGTTGGCATACGATGCCGTATTTTCGTAGCGTATCGGGATCGTCGCTCATCTTGAACGGTATCGGGTTGCTTTTGCCTTCTTCAATCCCGTGTAGCCGTTGTCGGATGGGCTTGGGAACGGCATATATGCGTGGCTCGCATCGCTTGATTTCACGCTTGACACTGTCGCAGAGCATCGTAAGTCGCGTCGTCTGCTCAGCAGCTTCTTGCTGTGCTTCTTGCGCGGACTCGTTCATCGCCTTGGCATTAACCCATCTCGTGGCTGCCGCAATCGCAGCCCGATCCTTTCCTTCGGTAAACTCGACCCAACGCATGTCCTTGACGAACTCGTTGTCGTAGTCTGCACCTCGTTGCGCCTGTCCGGCCCGCTGCCACTGCTCGTTGGACTCATGCATTCGCTTCACTCCCGTCCGCAGGTTTCGCTCTAGCATGCTTAGACTTCTCTCGTTGCCTGCTTTATCCCGTGCGTCAATATCAATGGCCGGGTCATACCCTGTACTGCCCACTGTCCAGTATCTTGCGAATTTTCCACTCATCCATGACTGAACACGGACTTGCGGGTAACGACGACCTTCTAGCTTATGCGCTGCACTTCTCCAGTGGGTGTTGGCTATTTTTTCAGACGTGGTGATGAACGGGCATGCTCTGCACTTGAACCCATCCTCAACCGGGATTACTGGTTGCCGTGGCCCACCATTTTCCGGTAGTTGGATGGTCTTTGGATCGTTCGCCTGTCCTAAAGCCAAGCAGTCTTTGATACTCTGTAGAATAGTACCTGAAGCTTGATGCTTGTTTCGCAGATGATCGATTGCTCCATTGCCCGGCGTTAATGCACGTTTGCACTCAAGACAAATCACTAGATTATAAGTTCCGTTTATTTGAATAAGCTTATCCATTATTTCTTTGGTTTTAGATAGACTATTGTAGTAAACTGCTACAGCCTTTTTTATCTTTTTATTTTTCTATCCTTTTTCTTATGCCTTAATGTGTTGCTCTAATCTATGCTTTGAATTATACTCTGACCTCGACTCTGACCTCGACTCTGACCCTGGCCCGGAAATCAGTCTGAAGAATTTAAAGTGGAAAACCCTAACCCTTAAACCCCACTCTAATTAAACTTAAAAGGTATTCAGTTTGATTTCCTTTGCAGTAGTGGCCTAGGTTCTGACAGACTAAGGCTACCTAGAGGAAGGTGTCATTAGAATTAGAGGATAAGTGGTGCTGAACAGTATAATTTTTTCTAGGCATCGTATCTCCTGTTCTTCGCTAACTGTTGGACTTGGTGCTCGGTATACGCATTGACGGCTGCAGAGATGGACTTTTCGTTGAGCTCTAGACACAGCCTCATATGCTGAGTGGCAGAATCAAGTAGTTCCTGAATAGCTGGCCAGTTGCGGCTGGACATTATTCATTCAACCCGAGAAAAGAGGGCGGACTTCGTGCTGATAAAGTCGAGTAGCTTTGGTAGGTCGATCACGCATTCGTCAAATGCGTCGATGATCACATAAGTCCGCTCCAGGCTTGCAACTTCTAAGATATTCGAGAATATCTCCGATAATGCGGACCATGCTTTTACATCTTTCAAAAGCACCTCAACCCCATGTTTATACTTTTTTATATGTGGGAGACGAGCAGCGGCTGCTGCTCCACAACCAGGTAGATGAAGCCTCGCAGGACGGTCGTAGCGCTGTTGATGCGCTTGTCGGCGGCTTGACAGAAGAATTAGGATGGAAGTGTGTTGGCTTTCTGGTCCTCTAATCTCATTTGGGGGCTTAATTCATTCACAATACCGCAGAGCAACATCGTCTTGCCCTTGCCGGGATCGCCCTTGATCCAGAGCAGGCGGCTGCGTTCGTCGTCGCGCCATTGTCGGAAATCGCTATGGTCGAGGATCTAGCGGTATGAATCTTAAATAGGCCGCCCTTTGGCCTCAATGCGAGTTTTGTCGTCGCGGGGGTCCGTTGTACGTAAGTCCGTGAGGCATTTTGCATCATTGACATTGGGCGAGTTGTAACGGACATCACCCTGGAGGATTGTGGCATCTTTGCCAGCGATATTGCCATCAATGCTGTGCGAGATTGGCACCGCTGGACCCATTGTGGTCAAAATGTTCCAAGAGACTAAATCCTATAACGCGAAATAAGATCTTCAGAAGCAAATACACTCCTCATTACACAGTACTGTTTGCTGTGGCTATGGCCTTGGTCGCTCTGTGTATGCTGGTCACTCCTCTTACGTGGTGGGTTACGCGAAACACAGAAAGAGACACCGGGACACTTAAAATGGCGCGCGAAGCTGCTGAAGCCAGGAATAAGACGATTTTAGAAGATGTGGTTGATAGAGACTTGCGCTAGGAGTACTGTACAGTTGCCATAATCAAGATTGGCGAATGGATATGGCTCTATCTTCTAGGCTAATCACTTGATCTTCATTGCAGCCTTGATGAAGGGTTTTGCATTCGAATTGTGTACTTCTATTCAGGTTCTAAATATGAACAACTGAACTTGATGATAAGCCACACATTAACATAGAGAATACTTTTCGCTGCCTAATTGCACTCGCCCTTAAATGTTCCATGCAGTGCACCACTTTCGTAACAGCTCTGTATCAATAGGCTTCAATGCTGCGGCGGTTAAGCTTTTAGAGATTGTTCTCTTCATGTCAAACACAACAGGCGCCTCTCCGGCTGCCTCCTTTTCTCTGAACCCGCGATAAGTGTCGAGAAGTTTGACGGCGGGGTTTTTATCCAGATTTTGTTCGTCAGAAGCGCTGGCTTCCAAGAGCGCAACCCATTCGCTTAGGCTTGAGAACTCTCTAATGCGTCCACCATAAAATTCTTTCAGAAAGCTGGCTACTTCAGACCATTGCACTTTTGCCGGGTTCTGCGCGTGGAAATAACCATAATCTCAGCAATGGGAGCTGATTTTGTTATTCCAGCCACATCAAGGATGATTCCAGAAACGTCTTCTGTCGGGACCTAGTCAACATTTTGAAATGGACCTAGATGGCTTGGAAGGACTCCGAGATAAACTGAGCTAGCAATCAAGCTTGGTACAAACTCATGCGGATTCCAGACACCCGCCCCTTTGTTCGGACCAGCAATTTGCCCGACTCTCACAGACACCGTGGCTAAGCCTGACTGTGCCGCCGCGGCGTCCAGGATGAAGCTGCCTGCGAGTTTCGACAACCCATATCCCATTTCTGCCAAGTTTGGATCATCAAGTCGCCTCTCAGGCACAGGCTCACTAGAAGTCCAATTATTTGCGGTGCCTATACTTGATACGAACACTACAGCAGCTTTCTTGGGCGAAGCGCCAGCAAATTCAACAAAATGGCGGACCCCGCGGATGAATGGCTCAAAGGAAGCGATTGGCATATTGAAATTGACTGGCCAAGCGTTGTGGACTATTCTGTCCACCGAAGACAGCATTTCTGCATACTTCGCAGGATCAAGCCCGAAATTAGGCTTTGATAGGTCTGAGCCCAAAAATTCGACTTTTGAGAAATCTTTGGTCAAAGTACGGTTCGCATTGATATCCTCTTGCCTGGAACGACCTCCATCAGCACCGCGGTTGAGTGCGTACACTTTGCTCACGCGAGGTGAGTTGATAAGCTGGTCTAGCATATAGCTACCTAAAGAGCCTGTTGAGCCTGTCAAGATGACTGTTTGGGCATTTTCATTTGGGTCTTTTTGGGCATCATTGCGTTCCGGGAGATTACTGGTATATTTGGCGACAATATCCTCCATGGCTTTAACTTGCTGGGCACTAAACTCTGCCTCGGCTGAGTCGCCACTCTCTCCATCAGATTTGGATATTGATCGGAAGATGTAGCTGGAAAGAAGCTCGATTGAAGGGTTGGCATAGATGGAGCGAGTTGCGATAATGTTAGGATCGAACTCAATCCCTAACTTTTCAAGCCCCTCTTGCAGCATTTTAGCCATGGTAATAACCTGTAATGAGTCGACTCCGTGACTAAAAAAGTCCGTATTTTGCTCAAGCTGTTCAACGCCAAGCTTGTCTTGCAGCAGCTCTCTGATAGATAACACCAAAGCTTGCTGGCTGCTGAGATCTAAATTTACATTGTTCACAACAGCGTCTGCTTGCAGGTAGATACTGTCGATGTAGTCTTTATACAAATGGACGGTTTGAGTCCTTTGCACAGTGCCTTTGCCGGCCAGCAAAAACGGCAGGTTGGGGTCCGAAATGGCTACCAGCTGTCGAACAATACGACCGTGCGCAACTGTTTGCTTATTAGCTTGCTCAATGAGAGGCCAGACATCGTTAATCAGGGCTTCTGCCTCTGCGTCGCTCTTTAAGGGGTTCTTCGGGTCCAATATGATGGCTGGCTGGAACTTTTGCTGTCCGACAACCAGGACGTGCTTAAGAGCTGGATGAGCAACGACTATGTCCTCTATGGTCACTGGATTCAGCTTCTCTCCGTTTGAGAAGACGATGACATCATCTCCTCGCCCATAGTACTTGAAGTTGTTGGGCAAGGATTCGTGAGCCTGGAACAAGTCTCCGGTAAGGAATTCATTCTTTTCTGGAAAGTTGTTAAAGACAGATTGGAGACAAGCGTCACGTGGGTTGCGACGTATTTTGAACCCATAAACCCCCTCCCACGCTGTTGGAATCATTTCGGCTCCTATAAGTTCGGGGTTGAACACGAAATACTGCCAAAGGCGGGGGTTTGTCTGCTCTTGTAGAGCCAGAGGGAAGGTCCTAGAGATTATTGGTTAACGACTATTAGCTTAACAAGTTAGATTGAGTGATAAACTTACTCGCTGGCTCCATAAACGTTTATTATGTATGCTCCATTGTCCACGAGCTTGTCGCCCACTGGCCCGGACAGACTGCCACCTCCAAAGGAGATGAAGCCGAGCTTTCCTAACGCTTTTATACCAGCTTCAGTGGAAGAAATATCCTCAATCACCGAGGGGGGCAGAAGAGCTCCATCAACTCCAGCATGAGACAAGCACTGCAACACCAGCTCGGCGTTTAATGGCTTCTCCGGTATGTTCAAGGCACAAGGTATCTGGTCATTGACAGCGAGCATCATGAGCATTTCCAGTCCCGCTGCATGAAATAACGGCATAGGATTGAATACTCTTGTTGACCGAGAAGCCCATGCATTGTATAAAGAAGGATTATTGTGCTGGTCGCTGATATTGCGAAGCTTGCCAAGAAGCTGGAGATTCGCTTGGCTTATGACTATAGGCTTAGGAATTCCAGTTGATCCGCTGGTATGAAGAGCGATCCATGGATGTGACCGAGTCTCATGGGCCGAATAATTGTACAGGAAAGGATTAGACGTAGCTTCGAGCCATTCCTTGGCACTAGGAACTTGGGTTATTTGCAGCTGTCGCTGTGCAAGAATCTTCTGGATAACTGGCAAGTATCCTTCTCCGTACCAAAAATAGCGGCAGTCGGTAGCCTTCAAGAGAGAGACTTGGCCTTCAATGGTGTTTCGAGGAGATGGTAGAAAGGGTTGACATTTTGCTTTCATACAGGCCAGCATGAAGATGATATATCGCACATCATTTGGGCCGATGTAGCCAACTGTCGGGAAGTCATCCTTACGGGCGTCGTTAGCGACCATTTGTGCAATGGTATGAGCAACATGATTGACAGCGTTTGTTAGCTGTTTATATGTGACTGGCTCCCATCCGTCTTGAGGTTGTGTTGATCGGGGTACGAAGACGAAGGGGCGGTTGGGGTCACTCGCAGCATCATCCTCAATAATGTTGATGATGCAGCGAGTCTCTTCAAGTGTTGCGACGGAACCCATATTAGATGTAGTTGCTCTTTGTAAAGGAGAATTTTATAGAATCTAGGGCTGCACTTTGTAGAATGTAGTTGCTGCTCTTTGTATAAAGTATGAGATGACTATGTCCAAATTAAGATTGTAGTTGGCTGCTCTTGGTAAAAGAGATGGTTATAATAGGAATGACCGCTCTGGTGGTATTTCTCCCCTTTTCATCCTCGACCGGATATTTACATTATATTCTCGCGTGTAAAACGTGTGTGATCCTATCACTAACATACATCCCGAGGAAGCTTCCCGTGCCTATTCCTATATGACGTATCATCCACTATCCACGGCGAATCCGGGCCACCAACTGAGCCAACCCCACTCAACGCCCGACCAAATGCTACCTCCTTCTCTTGGAACTCTACACAACGCAGTTGAGAGTCAGTGATTCCATCGCCGAGACCGCTTGGTGAATTATTTGTCCGTGGACGCCGCTAGCAGGGATCGCTGATCAGACCTCGGAATACAGCAAACTGGCAGAGCTCATGGAGTAGACATTATATTATAACCACAAAGGAGATCGTAAAATACTGTTACAATGGCAGTCTGGATAAATGCAATGCTGATCAGTGTCTGAAGTTGCTACGACCTCTATGGCTTCCTGCATTTTGTCCGCGGGCCCAGGTCCGACTCGGATGCAGAGAAGCCATCGAGCCGCCAAAATGGTGCTTCCAGCGAGTCTCCAGCGCAGATCTACAGAGCATCGTGGATTGCTGGCTGCTGCCGGCGGGGGAGAATTTCCTGCTTGCACGGCTAGATCCGATGTCGAGCAGCCGCTGAGCGCCACCAGATTGACCCCTTAATGTGGCATTTTTTAGGGAGACTAGAAGCCTGTAGCCACTGTGATTTTTGTCTGAGAACGAACTGCCGCCTGCTAGCTGGGTACAAGTACCGTGACCATCTAAATATATTGGCATTGCGAAATATCACCGATTTCACTCGTGTAGTACTTTTCCAATCGCACAAGCTTGTTAAAAGCTTCAAAGCTTTGAGAAGAAGGTGGCGCCTTTGCTCCGTATTACTATATACTGAGTATTAAACGCCGTCATAATGCATACAACATCTGCAACTGTGACGTTGATTGTCCCGCAGATAGGTCCGGTCTCTGCGTAAGACAAACTCCACATTAACCCTTCAAAAAAACAGCATCCTTTGCGTCTCCACTATTAAAGTCACGCGGCTGATCTCTCAGCTGAATTCGAAGCAAAAACCTCGGAAGAAATTACGCTTTAGTCTCTTGGATAATAGCACAATGAATGAACGTTGCAAATCCTATCGCCAAGATGTCGCGTAATCCGAGGCCTTTACTGCGCGAAAACCAGCGACTTTTTTTATGTTTCTTTTGGGAAAAGTTCCATAGTATCCAGCGCCCTAGTTCTCTGATCCATCGCTCTAAATATACTATAAGGTACTACTGCTACTGCTACTACATAAGAATTGAGAAGTAGACAACTTTGCTTCACATATAGACTGGCTGCCTTGTTGACCTACACTGGATTATTGTATATTAGAACTGGCCAAGAAGTTTTATGATATATTGTTGTGGCATCATGCCCATCCGTGAACGAGACCTACCTAAGCAGGTATACAAAGGTTGCATGCAATTCCATATTGCACCACTACTTATCCTAACAAGCTTCTCAGCTCAAATACTTGCTGCACCATGATTTGTCAACTTATTATACTTTCTCAGATTCAGCTGGTTGAAGATGTACTGACTTCTTGTCGCCTCTTTTTAGCGAAATAATGACACCACATAGTATAACTAAGGTTTCTGCAATCATAAACATCCATTCTAAAGAAACCAGCAGTCGGCGGGCTCTTGGGGGGGCTTTGTTGCTCTGCAGGGTGCCATAGCCGGCTTGAGAATGTAAACAGAATACAGCCCTGCACATGGACCATACTCCATCATCCACTACAGCAAAACTACTATTACATTTTGAAGCGGTGAACAACGAATGAATCGCCTGGTGGCAGTTCTTCACTTTCTCACCGGCCTATATTTACCTCTGTTTACAACACCGATCCTCAGCTCACAGACCACCAAGATGGACGTACTCGAGACCAACAAAGCGTTTGAAGACGTCGGCGGAGAGTACCAATTCATGGGCACTCTCGTAGTCCATCGAGATGATGGCGGTATACCACGGATTTTTGAAAGCTCGCTATACGACACCATTAGAGTTCAGGCGAGAGCATCCTTCTCACAAGTTCTAATTCCTGTCTCTGCCTATATGCCTCTCTTTCCCAGTAGTTATTCCAGAGCTCCTGATCCTCTACCGAGCAATATCTTTGTCAAGCAGCCTTCGTTGATCTCCTACGATCGATATCATCAGGAGCCTCAAACAAATTGCATTGCAGACGGCGTGCTCAGAGAGGCAGCCAATTTGCGAGCTTCTTCGACAAAACCCACATTCCAATATTGCTGAATACATTGGTTGCCAAGTTGCCGATGGCAAAATTATGAGCAAATGCTTTGCAAAGTACGACTAAACTTTGATGCAAGCTGCCAACCCTCAAAATTACTGGAAGAGAATGTTTTGAGCAAACCGACAGGACCTAAAAATCTATCTCCACGTCTTGGGAGGAGTCGAGAATGGAGTTCGGCACCTTCATGAACTAGGAATTGTCTACAACGACATTAATCCGAGCAATGTTATGCTCAACGGCAGTGTACCAGTAATTATTGACTTTGGATCTTGTCAGGAGGAGGAAGAGAATTTGGAAGGCATTGGTCGTACTTATGAAGGGTTGGATAAGACGGTTCAATCTGTTCCTAAGAATGACTTTGAGGCGTTGGAATAAATCCGGATATGGTTGGCCGACGATTTGAAGGATTTTCAATTTTATGAGTAATAGGCAAATGTTTTGAACGTGGCTGGATTAGGCAAAAGGGATACAGGTTTTCACACTACCGAGGATGAGGATCTATTAGAAGAAATGGATTTGATCGTCAAAATGGAAAAGAAGCACGCTAAGAAGAAACAATGGGTGCCTGTCATACACGGACTTATAGCTCATCTACAATCTCCTCTTACCGATCCACCCGTGTTAATGAGCTTCTATTTTCCACCACCCATTCTTTCAGCCACGCCTTGACAAATTATGTACTCAGATTGGTTACGTCTAGTAGGCAAATCTGCCCCTCTCGTCTAACACATGAAGCAGGGAGGGCGAGGCAAACGTGAACAATAACGCTTCTTCCCATCACGGGTGACTCAAAAGAGTCGAATCGACAATCTAGATATGGCTTCTAGGCTGTAAACGGTTCCGATGTCCCCAATACCTGGCCATCATCCCCCAGCGCGACGGCAAGAAGCATCTGTGACGTGGTGGCATTAACAATAGCCGTTGTTTCGAAACCCGATTTTGGGACATTTGTAAGTTTTAGAGAAATTCCATTGTCTGTCAGCGCTTTAACAACCCAGCTGACAACCTCCGTGGCGCCATTCCAACTCATAAAGACGGCCATGGAACCATTGTCCAGAGCTTCAGCAACTCCCTTGGGAGGATTTGCCGGCTTACCAGTCCATTCCGTATACTTGTAGGCGCGGAAAGACCCGGGACTATCAAATCCATAGCGGAGGTTCCAGACTTGTTCGCCAGTTGGGTCAAACTCAGCCAGTGCCGGGAACGTCGCTTCGCCAACAAAGACATTTCCATTGGGCTGGTCCTGCCATGACCCCAGTCCGATAGCACGAACAGTATCGTTGCTGAATAAGCGCCGTTCCAATTTAGCTGTCATGTCGTTCGTGTTCAATCGCAGCTCTAGGGCTGAAGACTCAACGTCTTGACTGGGCGGCGGGACATCGTAATTTTCGTTATCGAACATAGTTACGATAATAGACCCGTCATCATCCCGATGGGCAAGAACGTCGTGCTGGTATCTGAAATGCGCGTCTGTGGGGAGAGAGAAATCCTGTCCAATTTCGCCCTGGGGGAGATGTTAATTATGCCCTGGTCATGTCTTAAGGATCTGTCAAAGCTCACATTCAACCGGTATGTCACCTCTCCATCCTTGTCAATAAAGACCACGGTTGAGAAATGGCGGGCTGAGATGACGTATCCATCTTCAAATGGAGCAACAGCATTGATATGGAAGTACTGCGACTTGTAATTAAAGGGTTGTACTACATCGGTAATTTGAAAGCCCACTTACATCCCATGCCAGCTCCGGCGAAATGCCAAGCTCTTGACCCATTCGGTTCTGTCTGAGAATTCTAGAGTCGTTAACGGGCAGCTTGTCCAAATGTTCGAGACTGGACCACTTGAACGAAATCTCCTCTGTGAATGGATTTACGACCAGAAACTGACTGTCTGTTACCCATCCATCTTGGGGACCGCCAACGGCGGACAAATCCGTCTGAGTATAGTTGTGAGTTGTCACTATGAATCTGTCATCAGACAAGCGTCGTGACTCATGGAGGTCGACTTTGCAATCCGACTCCGTGGCACCAGGTATGAATGTAGGATAATCTGCCAAGCAGATGACAGTTGTCACCGTGTATGTAGAATCAATAAAAGTTACGTTTCCGAGCTGAGATTGAACATTCAGCTTAGCCCAGCTATTTCCCTTAAACGATTGGAAGGGACTTTGACTCACTGCCTGCTCCATATTCGGTCCAAAATGGCCCAGGTAGTAGGATAATAGCGTCCCATTGCTGAAGAATTGCGGCCTGAAGTTCGCAAAGAAGTCGGGCTCGTCTGGCAGATAATTCGGCCCATGGAAGACGACTTCGCCGTCCTGACTAGCAATAAGTGGTGTAAGCTCCGATGTTGAAGGCGCTCCGAGACCCTGCTGAGGGAAGAAAAGAGCAGGCGAAAACCAGATCAGCCCGGGTGCTGTTGGCCCAGTTTGGTTGACATCAAGCTCTGGGCTCGTGAAAGGTTCGGTCTTGTACGAGACCGACGGCCAAGGAGTGGCAGCAGCAGCAGTAGTTGTCGTTAGCGGCGATTGTCTTGCAGCCTGACGACTCTCTACAAGACCTGAGGCTGCACCGACCAGTAGACCCAACGATTCATATTTCATTTTTTCTTTTTCGAAATCTTCCTTTATTTTCTCCTTGAGAAAGTCGGGCAAGAGAATATTTGCTACCTGAAAATAAGACAAGATTCTGAACAGTTGAAGAGATGAGGCAAGTTGTGAGCATTGCCCCTATGAGTTATATCTGCCCAGGGCTCAGAGCTATTCCCCTCGATTGTCTTGTTGGATATTCTTGGTGCATATATTTTTTCGGGAGTCGGGAGGATTGTTAGGCAGGTGCAAGGTTGCAGTATGATTCCAAAAACTGGGGTGAGCATTTTTCCAAACGTCTCCGCTTAATGTCTCGGCTTATGCATACAGGTGCAAGGATGCAGTATGATTCCAAATAACTGGGGCGATGGCAATGTTTCTAAGACATCTCCGCTTAATGTCTCAGCTCGTGCATACCGGTTGTTGTTGTTGTTGTTGTTGTTGTAATATTAACGACCATAAGTATCTAGTTAACTAAATACACACGTCCCATTATAGGGCAATAGGTCGGTAGGAGCCAGTTTCCGTCTTAATCACCTCCACGTGGTCTTGTTCCTTCGAGACCGGCCTAGCTAGACAGCAAGCTTATCAACCAATAGCCGGAGGTGTTGACCCCTGTTCGCTACGTTTCAGAAATTTTTATGCTAGGCATAAGGGAAAAAACCCCTCTTAGGAGGGGAAAAACCTAGTGTTGTCTTTAGGCTAGGTAGCCTATTGTTGCTGTAGGACCTGGATAACCTGGATAACCTGGATAACCTAAGCGTTGTGTCTTCACAAGCCGAGGCTTGCTTATTGATTGTGTCTTATGGGAAAAATTAGCTGGAAAGGGTGCCCCGGCCGGATTCGAACCGACTGCCTTATGCGATGAGCGCGCATAAGGCCTGCCAGACGCTTAGCCATTGCGTCACGAGGGCCGTGCATACCGGTAGGCCAGAAGCCGGTAACGAGAAATTTTTCGATTATATGTGCAAATCGATAAAAAAGGAGGTCACAAATTTGAGCTGACTGATCTTACCCAATTGGATGCGCTTCCGCGGTGTAGATAGATCCATGAGCTACGATGAAGACGATAAGATGAAATTGTGAGCAACAAATCAAAGCAGACAAATGGGGAACTACATTGCGTAACTAGACAGCCTAATCGAGATTCCAATAAGTGGCCATGTGACGACCCAACATAATAGACCATATATGGAGGGACTGTCCCACTTATCGTGGCACGGATCCATACTTTCGGGTGTAGGGTAGTCGATTCGCAGATTTATGCTTCTAGAGCTAGGATGGGGCGTATGCGGTATTGAGCAATCTTGTCACGAAACGCAGTGGTTATTGTAGAACAGAGCGTACCATGGTTACTGAAATTTGATTGTTTGTTCTATTAACGATTGACTAGACTATCCTCAAGCGACCGTATAGAATAGTATATATATAATATGAAGCTCACTTGAGCTCACTGTCATCTCACTTTCCCAAAGTGAGTCGTTCCCATGATTGGTCGTTCCTCCCCGGGGTTCGTCTAGTAGCCTGGTTGTACAGCTAATGTGAGTCATAGAGTCTTGTCATGAAAAGTGGGTCAAGGCAGTATTTACGAGCTACTTAGGCTGGGTCGCCTGACAGCTCAGAGACGGGATAGAATCACTCAATATATTAATGTAAAAGTGAAAGGCTGAAGAACCAGAGCATAAACAATATATGAATTTAATAGAGACGACAACCGGAATAGTATACCCCGATTAATTACCAGACAATCCCACTGACACCTCTTCTCATTCAAATCTTGCAGAGTTGCCCATCGGGTCTCATTATCCAGAATTCCGACCCAACACAGGGATGGCAAAAGAACACACCTTGCGGATCATAAGTTTGCTTAATTTGCAAAAGTTTTCCATACTTGTCACCCCAGAAGCTATTTTGGAAGTTTGGTTCCATAGGATCGCACTGAAGGGAATTAGAATTTAGTTATAGCCTATGTAAGACAGACTCGGGCAATAACGAACCTCATTTAAATAGACACCTGTATGTGGTGCTAGTCGGCGTAATGCAGCCATATTCTTGTTAGTAAGCTCAGACGTAACCAGCTCCTTCTGTCTGGCATCTAGAGGGGCCCAACCAACAGGGATCACTACATGTGCTCTTAGTCAGTAACTATTAAATATCCATAGCTTATAGAATATGACGTCTCCTCACAGGTATTTGTTATTGCGCTTCTCCACGCTTTGCTTACAGCGTTGTCGCCACCCCTAGGTTGTGCGTCCCAAACACCCTTTCCCATGAGCATCTCACCAAGGATTATACCTCCAGCTGGAGTAATGGTAGCCTTAAGTGCTTCTTTGATGTCCACCTTGTTCCTGCTAAGGGCCTTTTTGTCGAGAAATCTCCCTCCAATTAAGCCATCCACACCAACTACTTGCAGGCCATCGAAGACGTCCGCGTAACTGCTGAAATCTTGGAACTCTTGAGTCTCCGTCTCAATGGAAATCTGGGAGCTCCATGTGGAATTTTTCAACTGTTGGAGCAGTGGCTCGACCAGCCCGTTTGCTGCAGCTGCAGGTTGATTCATAATGTTAAGGGCCCAGGAGATAATACCTCTGCCCGGACCGAGTTGGAGACTGGCCGCTTGAGATCCAAGAACCCTGGCCCCTGCAGCGGAGCTACTGTTTGGCAAAATGAAATATTGACCAGATAATCCTCCGTCAGCTAGCCGAGGAAGGTCTGAATGAATTAGGGCGGTTGTATCCCAGAAGGCCTCTGAGTCTGCCGTTGCATTGATGGTTAAGACGTGCGTCGTAATACTCAAATTCGGGAAGGTCCGGACTGTGACAGAAGTAACCACTCCAAATGTCCCTGCACTGCCCTAGAAATACACATTTGTTAGCCAAGTAAGCCGGTAGAGTAGCACACAGTGCACTTACACCTCGCAATGCAAAGAAGAGATCCGTGTGTTGGCATTCATTGACAGTCAACAACTTTCCGTCTGCTGTGACAATGTCGAACTCAAGAGCAGCGTCTGCAGCAAGTCCATAGGTAGAGCTCAAAGGTCCATAACCACCGCCAGTTAAAAGTCCAATAACTCCAACGGTTGGAACATCGCCTCCTACAACGGTCAAGTTTTGCTGGGCAGCTGCCGCGTAGATCTCGCCCATCTGCATACCGGCTGCTATTGTCGCGCTTGACAGGCCTAGTGGGGAGCTGCATCCTTGAGGCTGAAAATTTTTATTAAAGGTAATGCCTCGCATATAATGTGTCCAGATTGACAATGAACTAGAGCCGGTTGACCTGCCGAAACAATGTGATTAGCGTTGGCCGGTAAGACTTCTAAGTCGTTCCTACCTCCCAAGAACATCGTGTCCCGTAGCCTTTATTACCAGTCTCACATTCCGCTGCCTGGAAAAGTTCACCGCGCTTTGCACGTCGCTTGCACTTGTGGCATTTACAACAAATATAGGGAAGCCGTCTTTATTGCATGGTGCGTCCGGATCTGGTAGGCAAGAGTCATTGTTGAAATTAGGCCAGTCAACGCTCAATGGATCGTCGGCGTGAAAGACGGAGCTATTCCACTGTGTAGAGACCACGACACACTGAGAAGGGTTAAAGTTGGGCTCATTGCGATGGCAAACAGAAGCCGGCGGCAGGGGATTAAGAAGTTTCCCCGAGATTGTTCGGTTAAGCTGTTCCCAATCTGACGGTGATGGCCATCTTGGAGACTTTGGCGTTACCTTGCAGTCTTGTACGGCTTCCACAACAAGCGCGTGGAACCATGGGAGGCTAAGCCAAGCGGCCTTCATCTTAAATATGCCGGGAATGGCATGCAAAAGAATAATTAAATGATGTAAGAAATATCAAATCTTCTAAACAAAAAAGCCAGAATGTAACGCGTCCTCTGCCATAGTTATATTCCTATGTCAGATACAACTATTAATCATTTAATTTAGGAAAATGATGCAACACCAACCAAAATATGGGGTGATACATAAAACAAGCCGTCTCACGAATCTTACAGATATTGCTAACACTCGCTCCCAGTCCGCTCCGCTATAGATTGGGATAAAGCCACCATGCTCCTCGTAAAGGGCTCAAGGATTGCCATTCTGCCGAGTTACAACGGCATGTCGGTAACGTAAGCTCCGGTTGAGTGGACCCTTAATGCCCAAGCTAATACTCTTGTGGCATGTACTTCGTAGAAGTATTATCGGCAAGAAGGAGAAGAATAGGTAAGATACCTTATTTTACTGCCGAGAATATTTCGGAACGCTTGCTTGTTCGTTGCTGTTGCCATGATGAATCTGGAAACTGTTACTTCGTAGGACTGAGACCTCAGTGCAGTAGCGCTTACTCTGAGACTTCTTCGGCAGAGAGTGCCGAATGTATTTTTCTTATTATGGTAAGCATTTCGACGCTAGATGCTGCCTCGTAGCGTGCGGTTGTGACGGTAGGTTTGGTTTAATTTGGTTTGGTTGGCATTTGCGACCCTAGCCAGCTATATAGCCATAATCCTAATTAGGCGAAAAAGTTGTCCTGAGTTAGGACTAGGCTTGCTGTCTACATTTTCTCGAATTCAAGTTGTTAGTACAGCAATTCTGTTCCCATAACAAAGGAGCTGTCGCGTTGGCATATCCCTTGAGCGGAGCTAAATGGCCCTATTGCTCTGAAATAAAACGGCAAATTTACAATGTCGACTTGCATCACTGACATTATGTAGTTCTCATCACTAGATTCGGGTCGTATACATCCCCAAAGCGGTAGCTGGAGGGAAGTATTTATGGCAATGCAATATCTTGATCATTTTTTTGAAGTAGTAGACATTCGAGAGCTACAGCCTTGGAATTATCCAAGCAGAGCTCCTACCTCGGAACAGGCTGATATAAAACGGACTTCATCCCAACCATCCCAACAACTCACTGTCTCCGGTAGTGTCAAACTTGCGCATTGGTATCCGGCTTTACAAATCAACTCGTCAATGCCAGTACCGTTTGTAATAGTAACCAACCGAAGAAATCCACTACCCACATCAACAGTGAATCCTTGCCTTGCTGGGACTGTAATAGCCTGGCCCCCTCGAATGAGAGTCCATTCCACGTGACCTCTGAACTTTATCTTAAATGTGCCCTCCACAACGCAGAAGCAGTGATCCACTCTTGTGAAGCTTAGCCAACGGTTGAGGAATGGCTGCACTCGGTGAGCATCAGACGTCTCCATAGCAGATATGGAGAACTTCCCTTCGCAGTGGGTTGCTTTTACGCAGGGTCGCGTCATTACTCCACCAAAGATCCATCGAGGGCTGACAGGAAGACGAAGAAAATACGGTTCTACTATTATTGGTATAGTATTCTCCGTTTCTGAAAAACATGTTAAGTCGGGTAGGCGGCAACTACCAGGAACGCAAGTAACCTTTGCATCGACTGACGCAACTTCTCGCTGGCCCGGATGGCTAGAAAAGCAATTGCTGTGAAATTGTCTCATAGCTTGCAAGAGATCGGTCTGGTCCTCCAGCGTCTTAAATCTCAATAATTCTGAATTTGGTGCAAGTGGCTGATAGCCATAAGTAGTTCCCTAATAATACGGTAAGCCAAATCAGCGACAGGCAAACGTTGAGGGAGTATGTCTACTTACTGGAGGAATAAAGGCAAAATCTCCGCCTTGCAAGTGACGGCACGTGTTACCATTCCAAAACTTGAAATGACCACTGCATACTATGTATGCGGTATAAGCCTCTGGATGATGTTGAAGATTTATGACCTCTTCTGGTGAGTCGAATGCAAGATAACGAATAGTCAGTTTCTGACTTATCAGCTTTACAGAGCAGTCTACATAGACTGCATCATCCTTTCGCGGTATCTCGACGTGACAAGCTTCGTAGCTCTTTCGCCACTCCGGTCGCAACGTATGGATAGAGATCGCCATTCGTGAACCAGCCTATAGCGAGCTATATGAGTGACAGTTCAGAATAATGGAGGTTGAAGATAGAGGTCCAAATTTAGTGACCAGTCCTAGTACGTACTCTCGTAAATATTGGGATGGAAATGAGAGCAAAAAGCTAGTCTCCCATACCGCTCGCAAAATTATATTGCGTGTAAACTATTCGAGGCCCTCATAAGAATGACATAGAGGAAGTATGGAGGAAGAAGGAGCGGGCGCGCTGGGCTCGGTAGACTGTACGGCTCGCATAGGCCGCCATCGGGTGAACCCCGGGTGCTCGGGCCAATCACGCGCAAGTGATCGCTGGGGTCTTAGTAATCACTCCCTTGATAACTACGCCAGCAGCAGTAATCGCGGCCGCGATCACTAGCACTTCAGTGAGCACCACCCTGATCATCAGGAAATGTATACATCACTCTTCGCGCCTATTTCTAGGTAGCTGAGACAGTCATTAACAAGAATATCAATAACAATTAGCTACTACTGTACGCTTAGTTCTAAACGCTACTTCTATAATGACCGCTACGGTCGTGATAAGATTGCGCATACGCCCTATCCTCTCTGCCAGCATAAATCTGGGATCACTACCCTGTACCTAGTGCAGGAATCCGGTTCGTCACAACACCACGTACATCCTTCTTACATATCACAAGGTGCACGGACCTTGTTTAAGCCTTTTGCCTTTCTACACAATAATAGCACTAACGACAAACTAGGAGAACACGGCCTAGTTGGTGACCTCTTTTCTTCGACCCACGGGTGTTGCTGTCGCATTAATGAACGTATTTAGCGGACGGACTCGAACATCAAGATGGCAGTGGCAGCCGTACTTCCCACTCGCGACATCGCAATCATCGTCTTCATTCGACCCGCCTTTAGATTCCAACCGCAGGGGCTCGCAAGATGCAAACTTTTCTCCATGTCACAAGCTGGCATTGCAGTTATCCGCCTTGTCGAGGGAGAGAGGCTAATACCCGAGGCTCAATGACTTGCAAACATTGCGGTATACGGTTCGGAGTAAAGTATCAGGACATCAAGAAGACAACAAAAATTAATACCTGAAATTTCCTACTAAAAGTCATGAGCATGTGTCGGTTTCGATTACAGTTTTCTCTCCACCAGTTAGTGCTGGTTTGCTTGTAACTGCAAAATATTCCAAGCGTTACTGAGATGCATCTACCGCTCTACTGGTGCAATTTGAGGTACTCTGCGCTAATTTCAGTTATTCAGCCCGTACTCCTTGATCAGTTTCGATGCCACCATCATGCCCATTTGATATGCCATCGTTTGCGGGTGCGAACTGCAGCCGGTTAGCGAAAGGCTCTTCCTCGGCAGGACGAGTTTCGAAGGGTGTAGGATGAAACGGTTGACTTGCCTTGGTACCAGAGGCACGATGCTCATGTCGGCAACTCTCAATCCATTCACGCCGTATACCTTAAACTCAGGATCTATCACCGCTCGGTCTGCAGATTCGGACTTCCCTATCTTGCAAGTTCCGGTCAAGTGCCAGGTGCTAATCAAGCTCCTCCTCCAGTAGTCCAGAATATCTTCTTCGCTGTCGCTTTTCGGGCACACGTGAGTGGTCCCTGGTACTTTTGATTTTGGTGAGCTGGCATGATCCATGACCCGCATAGCCTCCCGAGTGGCCTCGATTGCCACTCGCTTGTCCCATGGGTGCTCGAGATAACTCGGCCGTACCAGCGGTGGCATAGCCGGGTCCGCAGACGCGAGAGTTACCTCGCCCTTTCCCTGGCTGCTCAGGAGCTCGATAACAAGGATCGAATTTCGTCCGTGGATAGAAGGATGGGTCCTATCGCTGGCACCAAAATGGGCGATTTCAAAAGTAGCCACGGTTGGCTTTTGCAGCCGTCGCTGTATATTTTTGGGAAGCGCCTCAAACTCTGGGCTTCGTAACGCCGTTTCGCTTTTCAGAAATCCCATAATGTTGCCGCCATTCGGAGCCCCGGCTCGGCATATGCTGTCATCTCTGTTGGTGAAGAAGCAGAACATGTGATAGTGGTCTCCCAGGTCCTGGCCGACATTCTTATTGTCATAGACGATTGGGATACCATGACTGGAGAGCTGGGCAGCTGGGCCAATACCAGAGTGTAAGAGTATCTTGGGGCTGTCGACGGAGCCAGCGCAGAGAATAATTTCTTTCGCGGCCCTGATTATTTCGCCGTCCGAAAGTGTGACTGCTTTGGCCTGGCCATCTTCAAACTGGACACGGTAAACCCAGCTTTTAGTCCTAACATGTAGATTCTCGGGCGCATTCTCTAGGAGGTCGGCCGATGTGCTGCGGATACCACCGTAGCCGCTCAGTGGGGCCATGACGATTCCGACGTGGTCACCGTCAGAGCCGTCAGGGTTGATCTTGTAACCGCAAGCTGCCCATGTGTCAGCTGTCTCGGCCATGTCACGAGTCCAGTTGGTAACTGGGCTCGAGATATTGATCCCCCCGGCCGTACCGTACGCCTCCTCTCCGGGGTCGTAGTATCGCTTTTCGCCACTCCTTGGCTCGATTTCATGATGGTAGTTCTCGAGTCTCTTGAAGCGCTCTCGCACATTGGCCCATTGCCAATCGTCATCGCCCACAAGCTCACTAATCTCATCCCATTCGTCCCGAGATCCTCGAAACCAAAATGTGGCGTTGATGGCAGAACAGCCACCGAGCCCCTTGCCTCGATTTAAGTTGATCTGTCTTCCGTAGAGATGCGGCAGATCAACGGTCTTGTGCTCCCAGTTCAGAGACTCTGTCCGCATTTGGACGAGCATGTTGCTGTGCTGGCGGAAGGACACATCGCGGTTGCTGTCCCCTGCCTCTAGAAGTAAGACTCGTGGATGCCCGTCACTTCGCGCCAGGTCAATGGCGGCGGCGCACCCAGCAGGACCCGCGCCAACAATAATGAAGTCGTATCCTTGGTCGTTCTTTGCCATCGCCGACGAACTTTATCTCAGAACAATAAGTGACAACACACTGTGAGTAAGCGGTCAACTTGGGCCGGGTTATTGAGAGAGATCTCTGGAATAAGGATTTCTAAATTTCAAAAACCAGAAAATTCCCTGTCTCATTTGAGTCGTCTGTTATTTCATGCATTTATCTAGCAATACAAGGAACCCCCTGCGATTGGTGCCCTCCTTACCGTCTTGGCCGATGGCATCCTATATTAATAGATACACCCGACAATATTACCTCCCCCCCCTCCCCCAGGGGAATCCCTAGAGACATATTGTTGGATTTCTGATATACTCTAATTCAGCGTTAGTCATGCCTTATTAGTCGCTACTTCCGTAGAATAGTGGAGTAACCAATAGTTCCATACGCAGTGTGAGGACCTTGATATGGAATCAGTCAGGCCGCACTAGCCAAGCTTGGTTGAACTTCCTAAAGTTATTGACAGCCTTAGGTACCAGGCTACTCGGCTCTCCCGCACCCAACCGGTCATAACTGTATAGTGGAGCATGATGAACGAGGAGTAAGCTTACGCCCTAGGCTGGAATAGGAATAATGCATCTACCATTCACTTGGTGTCTGTACAGTACGACTTTACGGAGCAAGCTTACGCCTTCGGCCGGTTGAAGCATAAAACGTCGCACTTTGACGACGTTCAAATGTTAAGTGAAGTCATAACTCCGCTGACACTAGCTACGCAAAGCTATGGTACCGAGTAAGGCATTCTTTGCAGCATTGAGGCTGATGCAAGATGCTAGATGCCAGATGCCAGATAAAATGTCCCCATTTAAGCATGTTTACAGGAACCAGAGCGGCCGCCGACTATAACTATTCGCCGCGCAGCCGATGTCATCGGTATAAGCAAGCAATATCTATCCCACAAGGCAGTTCGCGCTGGCTGCCGGCGGACCAACTATTCAAATTCCTTCCATCCTACTGCCCGTGGGTTCCACTTTTAGTGACCAAGTGTGAGGCCCGAAAAATCGGGACATTTCAATTTATGAGCAATTTGCTGCAATTTGCTGCAATTCTTCCTCTTCAGTTAGAAATTAGACAATAATAGGACGTTGTCACTTGCAGCGCGTCCTCTCTTCTCCCATGGTGCCAGTGTGATCGGGTTGATAGTTTCCCTCTCCTCCATCTCTATATCTTCGAGTGCATCTGCCATCTGTTAGATTGGTTTCCAAGTGAAAACTGACTATTCAGCTGTAAGACTCGGCCAATGCGTTACTGTGATCAAACTTTTAGAGCATTAGCGGCCTAGCTAGCCAAGCGGCCTAGCTAGCCAAGCCGGCCTCACCGCTGACCACCCCGACAGAATCGGACGCCGCCACCGTAGCAGGCGTCGAGGTCCAAACAAAAATTGTCTACCTTCAACTAAGCTGTAGAACGATTATTAGCCAACTAGACCTTGCCAAGTTCCAGAAAGCTAAGCTAATTCGCGACGCTATCCGACGCCACTCCCTTGTTCGTTTGCCTCTATCCCGAAGATGAACTTGTCCGCAAATCGCTTTCCGGAGCTCTTCGAGCAGATTGCTTCCAATTCCACAGTACCCGAACTCACTGCTGCCGTCTCTTTGGCACTAGGGCATGTACCAAAGACCTGTAGCTAAGCTAATTGAGCCGGATGACGCACCTAACGAGACGTACGACGATAATAGGCCGAGCCACACCAAGCCTTCTACCAGTCTTAGCATACTTGACGGAGGGCTAACATATCCGACAGCTGTGGACTGTATGATGCGAACTATGACCCTCATTCGTTTAGGAATTCTCATGCCGAGGCAACTCCCCTCGCTCTGCTCTCTACATCCACACGCTTGTCCATACTTGCTGAAGTATACGACGTGGACAATTTAAAGGTGCTGTCCTTTAGTAAAATCGAACACGAGATGGCGAATCTGATTGATGCTACCGACTTGCGAAAGCTACGCAAGAGGCATATGTCGACATGCATGAGACGTACGCTGCATTAAAGCAAGCTGTTATGAAAGGTTTCCACCAGCACCGGCAACAGCTATTGCCGGATGCAAAAGTCAAAGGGTTACACTCAAATGGCGTACTGGGCTATGATTTTATCGTGTATTTTGATCAGCATGGCGGTTATTAGAGCTACTTCTTGTTCTACATACTATGCTCTACCCTACTAAAGAGTCAAAGAGCTAATAGCCCTCCGTTAACGTTGGGCTTACGATATTTACTTAAGTGCTGCCCTTGCTCGTTACAAGCCACGAGCTTCCCTACGCCCGAACGCTGCCGAAGGGACCTTCCCCATGGGAGGTCAGCTCACTCTTCCAAGATGTGTCCTGCAGCTGACAATCCTGGCGTAAACCGGTATCCACACCATTGCAATTTCGCGTATCATTGCATAGTACTGGCCGATGGCACGGCGTCGGCAGCACTTAGTCCGGATCAAGGAAGGTCCATAATATTAAAACCAGTTTGACTTCTAGTATATATATACACCTCTTTAAGCAGCAGTTATTTTAATCTTCGTACCCTTAACAGAGTTCCAGGGCACAAAAGCCGCGCCAATAGCAGACAAGGTCGCCATGGCGGCAGAGACATAGAAGCTGTTTGTAATAGCATTATTATAGGCCAGAAGCACCATAGGCAAAAAGTCTCTAGAAATTAAAGTCCGGATCTGGGTAGCACCAATGTCAACTACGGTGTTAGGGTCAAGGCCCGCAATATGAGCATCAGCAATGTTGGAAACAAGCTTGTTCTGGAAGACGTTCTGGGCGACGCAAATGAAAAGGGCGCCACCAAGGGTCTGGGAAAAAGTTAATAATGGCAGTACCCATGGCGACATCAGGGCCGTCGAGAGACGCCTGGATGGCAACCATGGTCTGCTGCATACCTAGACCAACGCCGATACCAAAGATGACTTGATAGCCGATCCAGTGGGCTGCGCCAGTATACACGTTCAAGGTGGAGAGCATGCCGGCACCAATGGACATGAGGACGGTTGACGCGATTATAAAGGGGGTGTAATAGCCGACAATTGTGATGAGGCCTCCAGAAATGATAGACAAAATGACGAGCGAAAGTATTAAGGGCAAGTTCTTGATACCGGATTGAATGGCGGTTGTGCCCTTGACGCCCTGGAACCAGATAGGAAGCTAGGAAATCGTCAGTAGGAGGTCAATTAATGCGGTATAAGCCTACGTACGTAGTACGTTATGACGAAAAAACTGGCACCCAAACAGGCACTGAAAATAGCGCAAGACCAAACGGTTCTGTTTACGAACAACCGAGGCGGAACTGTAGCATTTTCCTTCAACCAAATCTGCACTATGACAAAACCTGTGATGAGGACACCAAATATAACGAATAAAGCGATTATTCGACCGTTATTCCAAGGATACTTGGTACCACCCCACTGCAGAGCAAGCAGGAGAGCAATGATTCCGGGTATGAATAAGAACGTACCGAGCAGGTCAAAAGACTTGATCTGCTCCTTAAGAGTGAGCTTTTTCTTGGCAAGCTTGGGCTTGGGGAGCTGCAAGAATAGAATTATAAAAGCAGCGGTAACACCACCTAAGGGCAAGTTGATGTAGAAACACCATCGCCAACTAACGTGATCGGTAAAAACGCCACCCAGTAGAGGACCGGCAACGGACGCGATGCCGTACATGGAACTAATAATACCCATATACATGGAACGCCGGCGCAGCGGAACACTCCAGTTGATGATTAAAAGGGCGCCGCAGTAAACACCAGCTGCACCTAATCCAGCAATGGCTCGACCGAGAATGAGGCCAACAGAGTTAGGCGTAGCACCGCATATGAGCGAACCAAGCTCAAAGAGGAAAAGGGCGAACAGGTAGACCCATTTAACAGAGCAGAAGGTGTAGAGTTTACCAAAGATGAGCTGGACGGCGCAGGTGGTGAGCAGGTAGGCTGAGCCGTACCAACCAACATCATCGACGGCGCGGAATTGATCTGTGATTCGGGGGATGGCAGTTGCGATAATAGTGTTGTCCAATGCCATGCAAAAGACCGACAGGCACAGGGCGATGGAAATCAGGCCCAGCCTCCACGATGAAGGATATTCTGTGTCGTCGTCGTCTTGTGATTTGGGTTTGACGCCTGTGGTTTCAACCACATCGGTTCTCTCCTTGATATCGGCATCCTTTCCTTCAACATCTGTGACAGCGGCTGAGTTTTCGTAGATATCGTCCGGTGTCGCAGTTTTTTCCATTGATCTTGATTTTGCGTCTCTGTGTTCAGATTTTGTCTCAAGTCCCGTGCGTCCGGAGTTCACGGAGGTTAACTCAGTAGAGCTTCTTGGGGTGGCCATCTTGACACGATCCGAAGGCCCGTAGATATAAATATATGGGTGATCCCCTTCGATCAGTTGCTGACAGGTTGACTTGTTGCACTTATTTTGCCAACAGAGAAGATGGAACGATGATTCGAGATTGCACAAACGCTCCAAAGCGAAACCAAGAATCTCCATTCAACGCGGTGCAACCTCCCTTAGATATACCTACCCAGTATTCTCACGATCGAGAGTCCTTCTACAAGGACTTTTTTGCTTTAGCCCCATTGGCCTGGGCAGCAAGGAGAGACTAGACGGGCAAAGCCTGTCTGGAGCCCCATTTCCCGCATTGCATTTCGGACTCGCGGTCTTCTCTGGGATGCCGACACCTCGCACTTCGCGCAAGTCGAGGCCCCGCAGGGATTTGCTAGCCGAAGCTTGCACCTGGGAGGACCTATGGGATCCCCGCTGAAAGGCAGGCCTTGGAATGTGTCGTATGGAATGGTGCATAAGTGCGCACCTTACGACTAGGACAGAGCACGGTGGCACGCTTGCACATCTATCCGTTTTTTACGGTTACTACCTCAGTCGTAATCGCCGAAGCATAGTTGGTCTGAACGCTGCTCGCTGGATGATTAAATTCCCAGCATTTCAGGTCCGATTCAATCGGCCGAATGCATTTCGTTGATTACTCCTTTCTGCCGAATTGGCGCCATATATGGCGGGTTCTGTATACCAAAGCCGCAACGGTCCATCAACCACGAAATCCACATCTGTGGACAATGATACGAAGCTCTATACCAATTCCGTCAGCAATCAATGTTTGTTTGTTTGTTTGTTTGTTTTATTATTAACGTCCACTAAGTAAGCTAGTTACATAAATCCCTTCTGGGCAATAGGACGGTAGGAGCCGCAGGTTCAGAGTCCGCGTTCGCTACGTGTCATACGAAACAAAGGAAAAGTTCTGTGTCAATCTGTGTCAAGTTGTGTCAATCTGTGTCTTGGGGGCCAGGGCCGTAGGGGCTCGTGTCCTCCACTAGTGTCTGAAAATGCTTGTAACCGTCTGGTCCTAATAAGTAGGAGAGGGGGGTGATGCCTGCGCGGAGATCTTTTTCAGGGACTTCCGGCAGGAAGGGGCGGACCATTCTGCATTCCGCAAAGTGGCCTTGTGTTCTTGGCTCCCCGCACTTGCAGGTGGGCCTGGTGTCGTGTCCGAATCTTTCGTGGTACTCGACAAAGTCACCGTGGCCCGATCTCTCCGCGTAGAGCCTATGCAGTATAGCCCTTGGCAGTTGGAGTTCCGGGGGCTTGGCGAGAGCGTCCAGTCGCCAGCGTCTGTAGTATGGCCGTCAGCAATCAATACGGAGTAATTGTAAAAGCATTTTGGCTCTAGATTTTCTAATCTCCTATCTAGTCTAGTCAATTATGCATGCTTGGACTCTGTACTCCCTATACAACTAAGAATGAGTAGTAGTTCCAAATATTCCCTACACAGCCCCTCCCTCTTTCGGCAGTGGTTGGTAAAGTATTCCGTAATTCAAAATAGTTTCTGCATACTACCTCACATGGGTAGCGCGGATGCCTTTGCACCCTAGCAGTAGAGAGGCATAAATGCCAAATGCTGGAAAAGGGGATTTTTATTGGTCATGATTATGAAGCATATCAGCGATAGAAGTGGAACTCATAAATGCCTCCGCTGTTAGCCTCTGTCTGGTCTACACCCTACGAAGTAGATTTATTTTGCTCTTATACGCAACAGCACGCATGAACTAGTCTCGACGCAATGGATGTTGTGGACAAGGCTGGAAAACTCGGCCCGTAGCAATGTCATGTGTCCCGCCTAATGAGAGTTCTAATTCTTCACTTGGTGAAGTCATTCTCGAAGCTTTATCTACGAAAGACTGTAAAGCGTAAAGCACTACGCTATGGAATTGTTATGCAGTGCCACGATGCGCTTCCTCGAAACTTTTTGACTTAGCCAGACTACGATCTACACCTTGGGTTCAGGAGCTATCTGGCATCAAATGCTCAGGCTACAAGTCACAGCTTACCTGGGGTCTTGGTGTTGCTAGCCGCGGCAAGCTTCGTGGGCTGTCTTTGCCAATTGCCAAGGCACCTCCTGTCACCCTTGAGCCGAAGAAATCGCCCTTTTGCGAGCAAGAGACGATTCAAGCGTCACTGTTCTTCCAACAAATTTAGCCCAAAGCACCATTGATGTTACTTTAACTTTACATACAACTTCAACGCCGGCTATTCCGATATACCAAATCCTCACATACAACTGCCTTTCCGTCTCCCACCACAGTCTTTCCCCGTAGATAACGCAGAGCAGCTAGGGCAGCGTCGGCTGTTCTCCTAGTCATTTATATTCATCAGCGGGAACACCGAGATGTGCTAAATTTCCTCATCTAAGCACTGACGCGGTTTCTTCGTGCGAACCGGCTGGGAATGGGGTTGATTACACTTCTCCTCAACCAAACATATGCTCGCGAGAGATTCCATTTAATCAAAACCCAGATATCGTGTATGACGGTCATCCAGCATCGTACAGTTCCCCCATTGCGCAGAGTCCTCTCGCCGTGTTGACCTGTGACCACTATTGCGCGCCAACATCTTATCATGGGCTGGTCTCCGACTCCTCAGAATCTCAATCTGCTCTCAATCATGGAACGCTTGTCGCACCTGAGCCACAATCTTATGTAAACTTATGTAAAGTATGAAAGCCCAAGTTGGTATCATATGGCACTCTATCCAGCCTTTCCTTCTTAAGCGAGTAGAAATCTAAAGTTAATGCCGGCAATGGTGGTTACTCTATGTTACATACACTAAAAGAATGCATGGATAAATCATACACCATACGTTAATATTGTTGCTTAGTTTCTAAAGGACAAGCTCTTTGTTCTGGGTTTCTCCGCGGCCCCATGCTTACTGGACATAGGTCTACCCCGATTACCAGGAGGGGCCATTACTTTCAGTAGATTATCACCAGCTGAGAGAACATTCATCGGGCGAGCTACCTTTCGGTCACAACCAAGTTGATTCCCTCACTGCCAGCAGGTGACGCATACAAAATCCGTCTACTGCACTATTTATGGTTTGACGGAACGATTATGAGAATGTGGCCAGCACTATATTAGTTGATTGGAGTAATGACGCGAGGACCGCAGTAGTTTCTCCCCTTGGGTAAGTCTAAACTCCGACGGGCGATAGTGCCCATTTGCGGCAGCATTTCATCTTCCGGATGACGAAATCTGCCTTGAGGAGCAGGAAAATATAAGAGAAGTTACAGTCATTCATCCGTCATAATGTATGGTCCATGTTACGCGGCACGTTCAGATTCTAAGATGATGAGAGGCCACCGGAAGGCGGCATGCGACTATGGGTAGCATGGGATCCTAGAAATAAAACAAGTTTTATCATCACTGCCCTAGTTAACTCGGCCCGCTAAAAAGGTTCAGCTGAGGTGGCATATTTTCAAGCAAATGTATTGTGCATTAATCAAGTTACTATTTCTTCTCCTGGCAGTAGGGCTATCGGGATACATCTAACCCCGATGGCGAGCGGCAAGTCGGCATGTATTACGACCCGATAGTACTATTACTGTGACGCACCTGCTTGCCTACGCCGGCATACCCTAATGAGAATAAGTAAGAAAATAGAAAGGATGCTTAGGATGCTTAGGATGCTTAGTGAGTTGGGCCCGAGCTTCAAGCCGGCCCAGCTGGTAACTGCACGGCTGATGCCTCGATGCAATGTGCTAAGTTCGAGTGTTCTGTTATGTAAGTAAGGCAAATCGGGAGGAAATTACGGGCTCGCCAACATACAAGCAACTGTGAACTAAACAGTTTCAGGCTAAATGTCAGAAGACTGTTCCTCCCAGCTACACAACTGCAGGTAGTACTCTGAATCTGCCAGCCGGGCAAGATTACATAAACTCAAATTCCATTAGCCAGACTTAACTCAAAGCCTACTAATCGTGCTTATCCACTTGCAGGTAAAAGGAATCAGCTTCTTGACCATCCTCAAAAGGCTCCCGAGTCCTATAGCTTAGTTACGCCCGACTATTGTTACCGAATTGTAATCGGCACACTCGAATGTCATGACACCTATTCTGAGAACCAGCCATAGCTTGAGAATGGAATCATGGAAGGCTTAATTAATGTAGCTACTGGAAGCCTTGGCGGGGAATGTTAGAAAATTCCGCCATCAAGCCGGTTTTGAGCAAGGGAAGCCCCAGGCAACGTCGGAAGGAATCTGATTTTTGCCGTAATAAGTGGGCCTTAGGCAACGTCGGAAGGAATCTGATGCCGTGAAAAGTGGGCCTTAGGCAACGTCGGAAGGAATCTGATTTTTGCCGTAATAAGTGGGCCTTAGGCAACGTCGGAAGGAATCTGATGACGTGTAAGTGGGCTTTAGGCTGAGCCTCCTGGGTGGGTCCTAAAGCAATCGGCTAGGCCGATCCAGATCGGGAGGAATGCCGACACCGCCGCCAAGAACGGCTGTACTAGATTAATGGTGCTGTTAGATGTGGAGCTACAAGCATTGTGTGGATCATAAAATTAATGGGCCGGCTAAATTTTCCTGGGTTGTGGGCCATTCACACTGCAACAATATGCTGTAAGGAAAGTGGTACTTCTGATATAAAATGATGCAGTATGCAAGTTGCATATTTCAAATGTTATATTATAATTGGCTTACAACCCCTGTATAATATTTCTCTAGATTGACCAAGTCCTACCATTAGAGGGTTAGACTAGGCATTATTACAATAAGAAAAGATTCCAAATGCTTGTAGGATGCGAAGTAGGGCCATAGACATTGTTACCCCATGCAATAACTGATTACTCTTCCGGGCTAACGAAATACAGTAAGCATTGCCCCTTTCCTTTTATCACAGCAGACGCAACTATGAATATATATCTGTCTAGAGTTTAGTGCCAATCCTCTTGATTGTCTTGATTGATATTATTAATGTATGTGTTACGACCTAATCCCTCGTAAACAGTTAGATCCCTTATAAGCAGCTGGTTCCGTTACAGTAACTGCGTCTAATCTTTTGCCCTGTATGGCTTAACGGTATAACGGATCGTTACAGTATGTATAATTTTTTCGGGGCCGGGGCTAAGACCCCCCGGGCCAGATCTTGCAAGGTTGCAGTATGACTTTGAAAATTGAAGCGATAATAATATTTCTAAGACATCTTTGTATAGTTTGAAATTACTTAAATATAGCCTTATATTTGAATCTTTATTATGTGATTACATAGTTATATATAAGATTAAAAATTTATAAAATTAAGAATAATATAATTATTATTATTATAATATTCTTTAAACATTCTTCTTAATATTGTTTAATAAAATTCTGATTTAAAAAAAAAACTTTCATTATATAGTATTATTATTTATAATTAAGTTTTAGTGATAAAATATTAAATATTCAATAATAATTTATTTATATTAAAAACCAAAATTAAATTTTTATAATATAAAAGAAATAAAAAATCCTTAATCTAATATAAAGTTATATTTCAAATTATATTTTTAAATAATAATCTTATTAAAATATATAAGTTTATATTTATTTATTCCTAAAAGTAAATAATTTTTTTAATCATATAATTTCGTTTATATTCAGAAATTATAGTTAACATATTATTAAATATAATTATAATAATATTATCATTATATACAATAATAAAGCTAATTAAATATACGCCTACCCTGTAGGCCCATTGTCGCGACCATAGGAGCCATGTTGTAACAATAATATAATTATAAATTTAATTTCGAATAATTAATATTATATTAATGATAAAATTTTTTTTTTTTATATTCATTTGTATTAATATATAAGTATTTTTGTATTATTAGGAGTAAAACTTTTTTAATAATTATTACTAAAATAATATTTAATTAGCTTAAACTGGATTAACTATAGGCCGACCAGCCAATAGTTGCACGCTTGTTCAACTCTTCAGACGAGCCTCACGAGTCCAGGACCAACTGGGTATATAAGTTCACTTCTTTACGCTCATTTGGAATACTTTGATAGCCAGTTGTTATCACAGCAATCAGATTGGATTCAGATACCTCATCTATAAGTTAATGATAGGATTGCCTGTTCGACCAACCTGACTGACCGCTAACATAAAACTGAACTGCCCGTTTGTGCCCTGAGAACAGCTAACCTTATTTTACTATAGGGTGCCAGAAAGCCACCCACAGAAACTGGCAAATTTCGACGACGCGCTAAAATGATAGAGCAGTAATCTGTGGTGCTAGTATAGTGCTCTGGGGATGCCATCCTTAGTCGCGACAGTTGAGAGGAGTTGTTGCCTTGCGCCTGTTAGCATCGTAAATAGCGCCTTGTGTGTCTGCGTAAACTCAATCATCAGGCCCGAGGTCATCTACCAGGAGCATATACATAACTGGCGAGGTAGGGAGCTCTCACACGCTGCCTGCAGAGCACAATATCTCGTTGCGCTCTGGGCGTCAAGTCGGTTGGAGTTGACAATCTCTGCTCTGCAGTACTCGTATGCAAGCAAGGATTGGACACATTTTTCCCATGTAGTATGGAGGATGACCTTGTCGGGATAGCTAATGCAATACAGCGTTGGCCAAACACCCCTAGAGTACATAGCGACAAGTGCTTCTCAAGATGCGGAGGAAGCGGATAGGCCAGGGTGAGAAAGTGACGCACCGTAGCATGTGCGTATTTGATACGGTGTCCGGGGTCGAAGCTCGTTGTAAAGCCGGCCGTCCGAGATGTCGATATATAAAGCAGTCAAAGGGCCTCTTTTTTGCCTTTATCTCGATCAGTACTTTCGGCACCACTTTCAGCATTCCAAGAAGTTATACCGCAAATCTCTCTGCAATCTCAGCAGCTTGTTCCCTTGTCCATAAGTCTTGAGCTGTTCCTTCTTACCTTTCCTTTCTCCGAGCCTATACTTTGTCCCGTCATCACAATGAGCAGCGGAGGATTCTACAAATACCGTTGCAAGAACTTTTACTCGCACAACTGTCCCAACTGGGTGTGGGTAAACAACTCGCCATGTGCGACCTGTATTGTAAGTCACATCAATTATTAAATCGAACATCCAAACGGTGTGGAAGCTCCGTGTGAGTGGGTTCAGAATGACCAGCCTCGTGAAGCTAACATCAGAGGGGAGAAAAGGCTGAAGACAGAGATGCTGAGGAACAATCATTGCCGTGTTCGACGGCCTTTCAAGTTAACATTGTCGCACCTCATATCCGAGACGACATCCTACAAGATACAAACTGGGCCAAGTCATGTAGTCGTTGGCCGAAGCGTATATAGACAGCAAGGCTTACCGATCATCTGTCAAACTATCGTTGGTCTTTACATTAACGACATGCCAGTGCGTGTTTGCATTGATAGGAACTCAAACCGGAAAAAAGGCGCTCCGTAAGATGCAACACCAGTACCTCAACAGCTTATCTTTCGAGATATGGTCCGAGGAACTCAAAAAAACTGCACAGACCACCCAGAAGCAACCACGAACTACATGTGTTGTATCGCATAACAGTGTGTACCACTCTAACCGAGAATTGAAAGAGTCACTAGTTCAGATAGGAGTTTTGTCCAAGATAATAAAGCAAGGAACGAGACTAAGTTACTTAGTGGACGTTAATATTAAAACAAACAAACAAACAAACAAACAAACAAACAAACGGAGGGTAAAACGTATAGTCAAACATGTTGCCAGCTCCTGGTGAAACGGGCCAGCAAAACAAGCTTCGGTTTGTAAAGATACAATGTTTAAAGCCCCCTCTAGCCCTATACTAGAACTATTACAAGCTAATAGAAAGATAACTAATAAGGATTTTTTCCTCTTTCTTGAGACCTACTTTCCTTTGCTTTCCTCGTAGTGTGAGCAAGTGCCCTCTCGTTCCCTTCCGTTGGAATTGGGAGTAGAGTGAGCCCTTGCTGAGCGTTTTCGCCACGCGGGCTTCCGGTGGCCGGCAGGATTGATAGACGTCAAGTAGATAGAGGCACAGAGGCTTACGCCATTGTATACTAGAACCTTGAGGGCGAGATAGGCTTTGCTTAATTGTGAGTTGAGCTTTTCAGGGGGGCTTTGGTGAAGAGGTACTTGAAGAGTGGGGGATACATTTGATAACAGACTAGTTTAGGCTAGAATGTAATTAAGAAGTAAGCGTCTGGTATTTGTTTTGATAGAGAAGGCAGGTTCAGCAACTATTTTCAATAGATGATAAGTTGACTATATTAATGAGTAGGGATGAGTTGGTCTATATCATTGTCTTGTCTCTTGCTCTCTCCATTTTGGCTGTCAGTTCAGTGTCTGAAAAATTCCCTGCAGCCCATTTTGTATCCATTCTAGCTCTAGCCCTGAAGGCAGATTATTTACTCTGTAAAGTCAATAATCTTTTGCTCTATTCTCGCCAGTGAATTTAGAGCTTCATTTTCCTGCCTTAACTCTTCTGCTCTCCTTCTGTAATTTTCATCCCCTAGCACACGCTGAACACCCTCTTTTATCTGCTGCCAAGTTGGGGTTTGTGTCTTTAGGCTCACTGCAAATCCAGCCCATGTAGCGCGCATTATGACCTCCGCTTTCTCTTCAGACTCCCCTGCAAATACAGCGGGCACACCATTAATAACTGAATGGCAAAAAGCTCCATAACCAGCATTAGAGATAAAGATATCCGAATGCTCTAATATCAGATCGTAAGGGATATAATCAATAACCCTTGCATTTTCTGGTAATTCAATGTTTTCTGGCATTTTGCTGCCTCGCGCCCCTAGCGAAGCGATGACCAGGATATCGTCATGACTAGAGAAGGCTTGAATCGTTGGCAAAATTAGCTGATGCCAATCGTTACTTACAGTTCCCTGACTGACAAACAGAATTTTTTTCCTGTCTTCAGCTGCTGTATTCTCTGTGATTTCAGACCACCAGTCTGGATATTCATAATTAGCGCTAATATCCCGCCGGGGTAGACAACCAGCAAAATTGATCATGCTTGGCATATCGCTCAAGGGATATTCAAGACTTGGCGAACATAGCAAAAAAGTCGCATCATAGTTGGTAAACCAAGCGCTTAGAGGATTTCCATCTGGCACAACCTCACAGTTGCAGGCACTCATTGCTGCGGCCCAAGCTTCTGATAATGGCCGCATGGGGCCTTCATTGACGAGGCGCCGCAGCTCCTTGTTTCTTAAACGCCCAGATTCGGTTGAGTCCGGTGGTAGCGCGAGCATGAAGGGTGCCGTGTCCTGACTCTCGACCATGAGAGGGCTGGGGCTGATTCCGATTCGTTTAGGAGGGCTGTCAAAACCTGCTGGCAGGGGGCAACCATATCTCAATGGCATCGTAGCCATGCTGAATATCTCCTCCAGAATAATAATTTGGCGTTCTGGGTCGCGTTTGCGTAGCATCTGAAGTGCTTCCAGAGCTGTCTCCGCCCGTATTGCTGTTGTCTCAAAGAACACCCTTGTGATCTGTACGACAATTCTCTCTAAACCATATGGTATTTGTACAAGTTCTGGTGGTGCCCGATGATTGTCATCTAGATCTGGCATATCAATGAACTCGGCGCCTGCATTTGTAATTTTTTCCTTGTACCGATCCGGGCATATAAAGGAGACATCGTATCCACGCTTGACCATATAGGACGCAATAGTCAAGATAGGATTGATATGACCCTCCATTTGGTGAGACAGGAAGACAAGAAGTGGCTTCCTGGACTTAGAAGATAGGGATACCATTATGACTGCCTTAAGTGATATCAACTCTTAAGATAATATTGAGAAACCGAGTTTGCTCAATATGGCGTGAATTCTTTATGTCTTCTTTTTCCGGATGGGGTAAGGGCGAGGCAGTAAGTTGCTGAAGAGAGCATCTAGGCCTACTTATAGTTTTCAGTCACTTGCTAACGCTATGAAAGTTGACCGATCCTTCCCATTCTTCGGACCGGACGTGCGATCCGTCCCGAGTGAGCTGCGCCCAAACCTCGTATTTTTGTGGCAGCCATGTTGATGACAATTCAACTGACGCTAGTACCGACGAGATTATTGCCTTTATGGGAAGGTATGAAGGAGTTGGGAAGGGTCCTGGTGCACGTTCCCGTAATACGGTGCTGGATAGTGATCTTTCAATGATGAGACGTGGGTGCCTACGTAACCTCCTTTTTCAAGGGGCAGGTGATGGATTGGGTTATTAGAGAGCTGCCAGGTAATGCGGAAAACACCATGTCGTATGACGTATTAGTGGATCAGCTTAAGGAAATTTTACATTAGGTTGAAGAAACCGGGTAAGGCCAAGCACGGAAAAAAAAATTAGTAGAACATGGGGGTGTGACGAACCGTACACTAGATAGTTAGTAATACGAGGGATTCCCAAGGGACAAACCTAGAGTTCAGTTCTGGGTTTATGTTGGCGGAGCGGTTAGGAGACCTTCGGTCAATGTAGGCAATAGTAAACAGATGTCACCAGATAGTAAGACTTGCAGATCGTACTGCAATCTTGATTCTGTGTTAACAACTAGCCATCTAAGTTATCTAAAGAGCGTGGAGAAGTGAACGTATATATCCAGTTGGGATGTCTGGATTGTGAGGGCTCGTCGGGCTCGTTGGACGAGCTCATCGAGCCACCTGTGATTGGCGCACCGGTCCTTAGTTAATCCGATCCGTCCTACCCTGTAGGGGTCATGGTTGCGACCTTAAGTGTTGGGTTGTAAAAGGGGGAGAGGGGTTGCGTGTTACAACCTGGTCCCTCGTAAACGGTTGATTCCATTATATGCAGCTGGATCTGTTACAGTAATTGCTACTTGGCCTAATATTTTGCCCTGTTGGCTTAACTGTATAACGGATTGTCACGTTGCGCCAACTGCTAAATGCAGAAGTATTAATCTTTAACAATCTTATTGAAGACCCTAAAATAATTTGAGATAGATTAATAAATGACTTAATTGAGTATAACTAAATTAATTATAACTAAGTTAATTAGGCAATTAATAATTCATTTCCTGATTTATTTTCTTATCTTATTTTAAATTAAGATTATAACCATTTAAATAGAAAAAATAATAGTTATAAAAATTTTGAAACTTGAATTAAATAAATAACCATGACGTACTATTAATATAACAAATTATTTATATAAGGCTTATTGACTTTGTTTATTGTAAGCTATAGAATATTAATATAAGGCTTATTTGTAATGGAACCAGCTATTCATAAGAGATCGGTTTGTTATAAGGGACCAGGTTCTAAGAACTTCTAACGTTAAGTAAGATTTTTTTTTTTTTAGTTTTAGCTGTACAGTACCGGTATAAGTAAATAAACTTATTTAGTTAGTTGTATTTAGACTATTGACTAAACTAATTGTCACTAATTTACGACCCTATTATAACTCACCAAAGTACCGATTTAGGCAGTCCCACATCTCAGACAGCGTAATTAGTTCGGCGTAGAAAATTAGTCCGACAGAGCGCGGCATCTTGAATTATATATAGCTTCTATCACGGCAGCTCCGTCATTGCTGATGGCTTCCGCCGCGGCATTGATACCTTCACGACGCTAGGTTACGCGAACCCGTACAACTTGAATGATGGGCTCACAAGATGTATCACAGAGGGCAGACACGGTAATCAATCTCTCTGCAACCGCTCGATCTTAGCTGGGTAGATAGGCAGAGGAGTGCTAAATGTTTCCAGAAAAGCTTGATCACATGCTTCTGTGTTGCCACCGTCTTCGTTGTCATGCGCACGGCAGCGCGCTGGTTCAAGAACCGTAGGATCCCGCTTCAAACTGAAGACATCCTCATCTATGGTGCACTGGCGTCCTTTGCGATCATGACTGCGCTCTACCTCGCCACGATTCCAACCCTTTTCGACTCTATAGCTATCAAAGCGGGTCTCATGAAGCCATATGCCAGTCTCGAAAACGATCTCGTCGTGATGCTGCATGAATTTTTTTTTGGTCCAGTTTTTCTTCTGGCTGACGTTGTGGATGGTCAAGTGGAGTCTGATGTGTATGTTCAGGCAACTCACGGACAAACTGCCCCTCTATATTAGAATTTGGAGGGCAGTACTTGTATTCTCGATCTTGACATTCATTGCTTGCTGTATCAGCAACTTCACTAGCTGCTCCTCTATGCACGCCTGGTTCACGGCAGGAGAATGCGATACGCCTCGAGATGCACAAGCGAAAAATATCAGTTTGTGGTTTAGTCTTGCAGGAGACTTGTCTACTGACCTTCTAAGTAGTCCTCTAACCCCCTTTTTTGATTGCTCTTAGCTAACTCTCACACTTAGTTATGGTCATCCCCATGCGCGTGCTCTGGAGTTTGAGAATCTCGCTTGCGGAAAAGTTTAGTATCGGTTTTATCTTTACAGTTGGTCTCATCACCATGGTTACAGCTATAATACGATGTGTCACACTTGAGTCAAGCGAAACTTCAGGCCAAGTCAGTACGACATGGCTCATAATGGTAAGAACCTTCATTGGCAAGCATAACTCCCCTTTCTATTTCTTGTACTTTGAAAGCGCCACAGACTTGAGCAGATCTAATTCAGCAATATAGTGGGCTGCTATAGAAGGAGCTACCGGTACGTATGCGCGCTAATCTAACAAAGTCGGAACAGAGGAAAATTTTAATACTGACAATTCATCTTTTATAGCAATGGTTGTCGGGTGCCTCCCATCTTTAGTCGTCTTCATTCGCGGCCGCGTAATAGCATTTCGAGCTCAATACGTAGGCAGTCTAAATAAAATTCCTACCGAATACGATACAACTCGAGAATAAAATCTTGCAGAGGTACTAGCAGCATGTGCCCTCATGAAGGTAATCATCCGTGGCAATCTCTCAACACTGCAAGCGACAAGAGCTTAGTCGACAGCGGCATCGTTGTCGTCGTTGTCACGCAGACACGAGGGTACGGTTGGCATAGCACAACAGGGCAGAGCGTTGAAAGAGCAAAGGCATTTGAAACAGAATATGAGTTAGTAATAGTTAGCCGATATAACAGCAGTCAAAGTAGCAATACAATGCTGCGTACTTAAAAATTGCCTTTTTTGTTTTAAAGAAAAAAGAGGGGGGGAGCTGTTGTTGTTTAGCGTTGCTGATGAACGTATACATACCTCAAGCAATCCCTCAAAGGCAATATTTAAAAGCTACCTCCTGTGATAAACTGCAGGTACGCCTATAATATGAGCTATCAGGCACATGGATCTTCTTTATTCTTGCCGAAGGGCAGCACAGAGCTCGGCTTATTGTCTGGCCTACGATGCTGTACTGTACCCACTCGGCTGATTTAATGTTTTTGAATCTCCTCTTTCAATTGAGGTCATACGTGCAAGCGCCGTTGTGCCGACAGTGTCCGTAGGATTCCCTTGTGGAATTGCCTGTGGGATCGCTATAGTTGAAGTAGGCGCCTCCGTATCCACAGCAGTGCCACCCCAGAGCCACCACTGGTAGCGGAATGGGAAGTAGTCGATGCAAAATCGTTGAAGATGTTGTTAGCAGAACAGGTAGCCTCAGTCTTCTAGTAGTGTCTATTGTTGAGTTTATTCCAGCAGTACCTGCAGTAGTTTTTGTAGCAACGTCGTTGGCGTTGCTATTGGTTCTTACTATACGGGTGGCAGGGATTATAGGGTTCACTAGCTTAGAAATTACAATCTATTTAGTCAGAAACTATCCTGAAGGACCTATGCATAAATGTAAGTGTATGTAGTATAACTTCTATTGATCATGCGGTGCATCTGGAATGTAACGACTAACTCAATGGCAAAGAGTTTGGGTTAGTGACCGAAGGCCCCGCAGGTCCGACCAACGGGTAATATTTTTGCTTCCATGCCCTATTGTTCTACCTCAACCTTGAATTTGTGACTACTAGAATGACGGTGAGCCAGCCTCAGTGCCAGGAATGATTTCCGTATTCTCCGCATAACAAGTTGTTCCACTCTGGCTCTCTTCTTGCTGGCAAGCGAGGTCAGCAATGCCAGTTCCATTTTGCACTCCTTGAAGGTTGCCTCTTTTAGACACATTAGCGCCAGTCCATGTCTATGCTGTAAAGGGTAAAATGGCTTAACTTACGCTCCATTAAGATGTTCAAGAGTGATAGAAATTTGGCCGGTAGAATGACTGGTTTGAATATAGGTGAATTTCACCTGTGGATTCTCGCAGGCCGTAGGAGTCAACACCGTGGCTGGACGGCCAGATCCAGGGGCGTTGGCATATTTGCACGTCGTAATCAAGGAAATAGAGGCATCTTCAAAGTTGAATTGAAGGCTGCTGGCGAATGTTGTGGAAGTAGTCTCGAAAGTCCGAAGGGTGGTGATGTACCAGTAGGGAGAGGCAGCTGAGGCTAAGCTGGCAAAAGCTGCTGCTGCTAAGCCGTAAACACCAGTAGAGGCCTTCATTTTCACTTTAAAGTGTAGTACTATTCAGAAGTATTAAATTTTATGCGAGTTCGGAATTGTTTGAGAGACTGGAGCCACGATTTTAACAGGAGGCCGTTAGCCATTTATAACCTCCTATCAACACAAAGCGTTTTAAATGATTCATGGATTCTTGACAAATGTAAATCGAGTGGTACGTTGCGCTGTTCTCGGCATATCGGCAACTATTGACAGAAACGTACGAATAAAATTTACTGTTCATACAGTTGTCGGCTATTCGGCAGGAATCTACGTCGCAATACGGTACATTGAAAAGTCGGTGAGGTATCCGTCATATCTTTCCTTTGTTGATAGGGGTACACCTACTAATCTTATTTAAGACTCATCTCCGCAGACACGACTTAAAACTCCATTATTCAGACATAGGTGGCATCTTTAGAAAAGAGTATTAAAAAAATTCATCATACATACATACAGTACTTTTGAAGCTCTATATCAATGTCCTGTGCTTTCGTATGGCTGTTACCTTCGATCATGAAGCTTTTATGAAAGCGGTATCTTTACAGTTACGCAAATAGATCAGTCTGTCAAAGAAGGTTTGTGATGCTTCGCGTTACTGACTCAAATATGATATTCAAGGATCCATGGTGGTTTGTGGAGAAGGCGGTTAACGTAAGATGCAGTCTAGCTGTTTCATGACTACGTAATATTCCTGGCGCAGCAGTTTCCTAGACAAGTTAGTTGTCTTGTTAAACACAGGTTTATGACGCCCCGCGTGACCAAAAGGAAGTTCAATAGAAAGCCAACCTCTACTAGATGGGGGTGGATTCATAATGGATTTATAAACAACTGCCTAATGGTATTTCCAAATTTAGAGTAGCTAGTACCTTTTAGCGTAGCTATAACCCTTCCAGTGTATTTCGTCGCTAAAATGTCTGCTTAAAGAGGGAACTCAGGACGACTAGCTAAGCATATCATTTTGTCCTGAGGGTTTTATCCATTGACGTGTCGCTGCCTTGGAGAACCCCAAGTACACAGTGGACATATCTGTTCTGCGCCAGCTTATCTCTTGTGATCGCATCCTTCGACCGGCTGGCCCCTCGTCCAAGGTGTCGTTAATTGCCGCCGCAATATTGCCCAACACCGGTTAGCTTGCTATGTCTCTCAGCCATTCACGACCCGAAGTTGGTCCCTAGCGTGCATCGGTACAGAGCTTGTATCTTTACTACTAGGTAGGTAATGTACGTACTCAGAGCCAAATGCGGCCGTCTCCTTCCGGCCCGCAACCCCCCGATCGCCAAGGCACAGCCGGCCCCGTCCCAGCTTCACCCGCCGATCCCCTGGGAGGGTGACGCCACATCCCCGCTTCTCAAGGACCTTCGGCATCTTCTCCGCGAAGAACCGGCGCATCTCGGGCACAAAATGAGTTCGGAAGTCCTCCCATATATATTCTGCAGCGGCATAGACGTCTTACGACATTAGCTAGACCCTAGTCTCAGACTCAGATATCCGTGATCTGTGGTCTACGTCGGGTCAGGGCCAGGTGGGATGGGCGAAAAAACTTGGCGTTTTGTTGTCATCTCAGAACTTAAAAAAAGTATTTCAGAAACCATAACTACATAAAAATTAAATAATATATATCAATGGATTTCTTTACATTTTTATGGATTTAATTAAATTTATTATTATATACATTCTTATCAAATATTGATAGATTTGTGGAAATAAAGATTATCCCCACTTTCTACTTGATTTAGAAAAGCGCCTTAGAGGTACGTACCTTGAGAACATCCTTGTTTCCAGGGGTTTGGATTTGATTGGCTGATAAAACGGTCGGAACCCCCTGTCAAACATCTATGCTAGTCTTTTAGGAAAATAGGTTTAGCTATAATTACAGTTCACCAGTACAAACAGCAAGCAGTTCAGTTTTGAAGGCGCTTTCTTTAAATGGCCTGGTTGTCTTGTAAAGAATGGGCCTCTTACAGTATATACCTGCCGAAAGACCAGCCAAAAGGCTTCGGACTGACAGATTCTATGCGCCGCGTTGTCTTATTTTTTCATCATTCGGGTCCGCGTAAATTACCGCTTTAGGCTTTGCAGTCATCAAGCTAGCCTATTTGAGTTTTGCAGTCAACATTCTAGCCTTCATAATTTAATGATCAAAAAACTAGCCTAATTAGTATATTCAGATATTAACCCCGCAGTTTATTTATTTTGTGGGTTGTCAGAACTTACCAGTTGTAAACCAGAAACCTACATATGGGTGTTTGTATACAGCCCCCTTTTATATCTAGCAAGACATATTAATTATGCCACAAGGTCCCAAAAACGTCGGCAGGCCCCGAAAATATGCGTCTAAAGAGGAGAAGGCAAAGCAAGATGTTATCGCAAGACGTATTGCAAGGCGTGCTCGTCGACAACCTCAATCTGCTTATATGAGCGCACAAGGAGATATTCGATTTCGGATCTACACCGCCCCGCAGACAGACGCTATGCTCACGCCATCGACACAACAAACCTCTATTCACTCCCTCGATCGCCTCAATGACCTCGCAAATAGTACTAACCCAGCAGATCCAATCTTAACAGCCTCTTGCGAACCAGTCGAGCCTCATAGAAACGAAGCAATACCCTGCAACAATGAACTTCTACGAAACACATCTCGTCCAGCCACTCGGTTCAATACTGGATACCCTCAGCTGGAGGCCAATGAGACATTACAGCCCGGCATTCCACCTTCAATAGAGGCTCTACGTTGTAATAATCCGGCCTCGGCCATCTGTGACGCCAATGACTACAATGAAAATAACGAAATATTCCTTACGTCAGATTATCAGTCGGTCTATGCGCATCAGGCACCCGCTGAACCACCATCTACCCTAGAAGATGGCCCCGGCACGAACGGCCATGGAACCCCTGAAAATCTTGAAGAGAGGGAACGGGGCGAAGATATCATAATCAATCAGGAAGAAGAACATGGTACAACTTATACCAACGTTGAAATTTTACCAAATGAAGATTCTGAATCAGAGATGGGAACAGAGATAGACTCCTTAGATGAACAGGATGAATCTGGTAGCACTCATGAGCTAAATGACATGAGTGGATCAAATCTCTCTCTAGCAAAACAATATCTAGAGAGAGCCTGGAGTTGCCTTTGCAACTGCGGGCAACAGGAATCTATAGGACCCGATAGGGACACTCTACTTGGCCTCAGTCAAATGGCCAGCTACTGGAGAAACCTCGGTCTGCCAGATGCAATTGGTCCAGCATCAAACACAACCGAAGCGGGCGAGGATGAGATAAGACCTCTGGATTGGCGTTCAATATTAAGTGGAGGAGAGACACAGCCGCACTTATGCTTTGAGAAGAGTCATTACAATATTCCAAGCATCCAGCGCAGCTGGGATGTGGACAGTGTTATAAGTTTCGCTTTATGTCTATCAATTAACAGAGGCCTTTACGTCTCGTATCTTGCGCCCATGTCGAGAAATATGCAAAGGAGCGTTCATGTCTTTCATCAAGGAAAACCTCTTCACGCCATTCCCCATCTGAGACTTGGTAGTGGACACCAAAACCCCCGGTTTAGTGTTTATGTCTTCTTCCCCGGAATTTCACATGTGCGTCGCACAACATCGTACCTCACCAACGACGAGCGGCGTATGTGGATTGATAGACTGCTCCTGCCAGCTATCCGGCACATTTGCCCTCACGATGTAATACAACATCATCCCCGATCGTTTGATGATATCTAGAGTAAGGCCCATAATCGCCGGAGAGAAGCATGCTCTGGGCAAGTTCGGAATGACATCGATATGCACCATTACTTGCCGCAAGAATATTTGGAGGCGATTTGGAGGCATATGTCACAAAGCGCAGAAGCCCCTGATCTTACAAAATTTCGCGGGATGTTTATCGTTCTAGGCGCAAAGAACATTAAATTAGAAGCAAAATCACTCACATTCCAAGATTGTCGCAGCAGACTCACAACCCACCTTAACCGAGTCTTGAACTGGTCTAAATCAGACCTCTCGAATACGTGGATAGATATTGGCATCGAGAATACTGCCACTTCTGGAGGCAGCACATTCCTGTGGAAAAGCCAATGCTTGCGGCATTGGATTGGTACAATGAAAAACAGTGCTACGTCACCACTGATAGCATCGAAATTTTTTAACTGGACGCTGACAGCTCAAGCTGGCAGCGCTAGGGTTGAGACTCGCAGGACACATCCTTTGCACAAGGGAGGGGTTGTCTATGCACAAAGTTACAATACCAACAAAGACCTTTTCCATACAGCTTCTAAACGTGAGCCTGGTCTGTTCAGCGAGCCACACTTAGAGGGAATAACATGTCCACCTTCACTTCTGGATGCATGGATTGTAGCCGCCAGGCAAGGTCGTAACGCTGGGGTAGCGACTTCCTCGCAGTCAAAACCACAAATAAAGCGCCTCCGAAAAGCATTCGAAGCTATGAAATGTCGCATTCACCATGCCTTAAGTAGCTCTATTGGGACCAGCTGTGGTGTTCGAGAAGAATATCGAATATCATGGGAATTATTTACGTATGTAAACCCTTCTACAGCACAACCGTGTGGGCCTCACCGACCGTTCTGGGAATTATCAATAGCCTAGGCACTATTGACAGGGAAATCAGTCTGAATATAAGTGAAATACAAAAATCCACCATAGTAAAACATGAGCAAGTACCCCTGCAAAAGGAAACTTGATTTTAAGTGAAATACAAAAAATAAAGTGATATAATTGGCTGTTTTAACCAGGGGTTAAAAATAGCAAGGGTATTTAATTGGATAAGTTTTCACTATAGCCCCATAACATTTACACTTAATCATCTTGGGAGCTACCTTATGCTAACTACTAACTTATAGGAACTAAATTTACTTACAGTCTGTTTGTTTGTTTGTTTGTTTTATTATTAACGTCCACTAAGTAAGCTAGTTACATAAATCCCTTCTAGGCAATAGGACGGTAGGAGCCGCTGGTCAGAGTACGCGTTCGCTACATGTCATACGGAACAAAGGAAAAGTTTTGTGTCAATCTGTGTTAGTCTTGTGTCAATCTGTGTTCTTCTTGTATCAATCTGTGTCTTGGGGGGCAGGGCCGTTACTTACAGTCTATGCCATAACCTATTACGCCATTTATCTATAATTTTTATAGCCCTGTCTCTCCTCCTCATTCCCCTAGCACTTGACTCATTACTATTGCTACCACCCGGTTTGCTTGCACACACTTCACTCCTCCCATCTTCTATTACAAGATTTGGAGATTACGTATTGCTCTTGGTAGTCGAGAGATTGATGAGTGACCAAGGAGCGCTCAAATTCTTTTCATCGGAATACGTTGGAGGTCTATCTGATCTACAGCTAGTGGAGATGGCTGCAGAAAGCTACACAACTTCAGCCGCAAGGGTGGAGCTCGAGCACCGGTGCCAGAGGTACCGCGAGGCTCTTCATGTGGCCAAAAGCGTGTAGGCAGATATGGTTTGGACCATCTCTGGATTAGGTTTTGCCCCCTGTGGTTTCCCTAGTCTGTGACGCAAATGCGAGAGATATCTGCGATTTATGTTGTTTTCGCTTTCGATGCAGGTTCAGTATGATGTATTTAACAGCACAAATAGGAATTACCCGTCATGCTGCTGCTTTATTACCTGTTCCTTCCACTTCTAGTGATTAGCTTGAACCCACAACCCACTTTTGCCTCTAGAGTTATTTCATTTAGCGTTCAGCCCGGCTCTAAAGACGATTCCTATCACTTATGCACCAATGGATTGTACTAGAATCCGTTGAAGATTTATATAGCCCCACAAAACCACAGGGGGTAGAGTCCGTTGAAAACCAGAGTAGAGTCCATTGAACGATATTTGGCCATAGGTAAGAGTAAAATGACATTTATGCATATTATAAATATAGCAAAGCGATATAAAGTGTAATTTTTAATTAATAGAATTTATAAAATTTATTTGAATTTAATATTTGTTGGTAAAGTTTTGGGTTAGTTTGCCAGTGGTTGAAAGTGGAGCCACCAAGTGATGCATTAGACCGCCAGAAAGTTATCAGAGCCAGAAAGTCATCAGGGCCAGGATTATTAGAAAGCAAGGCCAGGGCCAAAAATCAGGGATAGTAAGAAGGGTATATAAATCAGGATGTCCCACCGGAAATAAAAAGAAATATGGAAATGCAAAAATGTAAAAAGAAGCCCCGCGCCCAAAAGTAACCACAAACCCCCAAGGAATCAGTGAACCAAAGGTTAGTGCATAGCCCAAGATCATCAAAGCGCACACATACCCCAAAGTATAAGATAGAGAATGCAGACCAATATAACAGAAAAATGTTTTTAGTTAAGGCGCGATATATTATGATTTTCATTAAGCCCGTCCGTAAAGGTATTAATTAGTATTCCATTGTGTGACCGTTAAAGGGGAAAGGCCATATAAGTACAAACGGCATTATAATACCAGTGTTAACGCATAGCAGGGAAGAACCATGGAGCCATTTTTATATAACAATCAATATCCATTTGTATTTTGCCAAGAATGTCGGTGGGCATGTATCGCAAAGGAAGTCAAGACACATTTAGCGAAAAACCATACCACAATCCAGCCATCAACACGAAGAGCAATTGCCCAGAGGGTTCAAAGCATTCCCGGATTAATCCAGGACCAAGCAGAGTTAGCAGGGTATTCGTTACCAGATCGAGTGACACCAATCCCGTATTTAGAAGAACCAAAGAGAGATGGGTTACGGTGCCGCACATGCCGGTACGTCACGCGGAAGGTTAGGGTTATACAGCAACATTGCAAAGAGCAGCATAATTGGGTTAATGATTGGAAGAAAGGTGGCAATATTAAGGCCAAGAAGCAGGAGCCGCGCCAGTTACCGTGGATCGTGGGGGTTTGGTGCCAGAGGTTATTTCCCAGCCGCGTAGCCAGCAGTTGGTTTGAAGTGAAGATCACAGTCGACATGGGATTTGGTGTTATCGAGGACACACCGACAGCCAAGGGAGAAGAGTGCGATGAGGAGGATTATAACAAAGCCGCCATATTGGAGGAGTTGGACGAATGGGATGACATGCAGGAGCAGCGATACACAGACGGGCAGTCGACGCGGCGCGTTGAGGAATTGGACCCCAAGAATGAGGCCAATTCGTGGTTGCAGCGGGTTGGGTGGACCAGGCATTTGGAGGGGTTGGAAGTGGAGGAATTGAAGGAGTTGGTCAAGGACCCGGCCGAGGATGAGAGGTTATTGCAATGCATGAGCGAGCAGTGCCACAATTTGTTGGAGGAGGCATATAAAACATGTCGGTCATACCGCATTGGGTTGCCGGCCATGTTTGAGATCAACCGACGCGAGGTATCCGTGCAGGCCAAGCGGCCGTTTGAGCCACGGATGGAGGCGGATTCGTGGGCACGATACAAAGGGGTGATGTGCAGAATCATTTGCATTATTTACCGCACGAAGCAGCGACCACAAGAAGAGCGGCCGCCGTACGCCATGACAAGTGCCCAAAAGCGATATTGGAAAGGGTTTGCCAAAGCATGTGACCGATATCAGGCCATACAGGAATACCAGGCCATGATATTAGCAAGCAAAGAGAGCCGTGAAAAGCAGGGCGAGAGTAGTGGCAGTGACAGTGGCAGTGACGGCACCAGCAAGGACATTCACAAGCGGACGGAGGAGATCCAAGGATCATGCCGCGACATGTGCGCACGGTTTATCATCGCCATGTTAGATCATTCGTTAGGCGACCACCAGTATGACAGCGTGTTGATCAGCACGTTGGCGGTGATGGGGGTCCGGGACGACGGCGGTTGGCACAGCGCGTTAGATTACACGCCCATATTGTCGGCCGTCATCAAGGTGGCACGAATCGTGGTGTTGTATCATGTGTATACCGAGCGCCAGGTTGAGATTCGCAACATAATGCGGGAAAAAGGTGTACGCGAGGCGGACGCACGGCAATTTGGCACATCGATGTTCGCGCGCACACGACAATACGTCCGGAAGTTCATGACACGGGTGGGGAAGGAGACCGATGAGTTCCCATCGCCGATGGATTGGATGTTAGAGACGCGCACGTACGGAATGAAGATTCGGTTCACAACGACGGCCGGGGGGGTGATTGATTGGATCGGCGACCAGATTATATTCCGACGCATTCGGTTTTCGATGGCCGAGTTGAGCGGGTTCATGCACGCCGTATTGCAAGAGGCACGCAGTATCATGACCGATTTGACAATGTGTGGCGGTGAAGGTGTGCATGCGTTGCCGGCGATTGCGTGGGATGATGTATACGACGACAACAGTAACGACGAAGTCGGATATTCGTTTATCAAAGACGGCCGGAATGCGCCATGGGTTGAGAAAGGGAAAGGATACGTCAAAAGGCAGTTGGTCCAGAGCATGAAGCGGCGGAAGGCATGGTTGCGAGTGCCAGACGCCCGCGAGGGACAAGGCAGTCAACCGCCGTCAAGGCATCCATACAGAGAAACGACGGCAAGGGAATACGGGCGGTTGTTGGACCGATTCCGGGAGAAGTTGTTAGTTTTGATGCACATGGGATCCGGCCAGCCGGCGCGCGCCACGGAGATATTGACGGTGCGGATGGAGAACACGGCCAACGCAGGGGCACGGAACATATTCGTGAGCCACGGGCAGATGTGTTTCGTGACGGCATACCACAAGAATTTCCAGCAGTCAGACCAAGTCAAGATCATCCACCGATTCATGCCGCCGGAGGTCGGGGAGTTGTTGGTGTGGTATGCATGGTTGGTTTTGCCGTTTTGGCAGAACGTGCAGGGCATGATCAAGAGGTCGACGTTCCGCAGCGCATACGTTTGGGCCGATGAGATCACATCACGTAGTGCGATTGACCGGGCAGTTGACAGAGACATGAGAGCGAGCGGCGAAGACGATGTGCAAGACCAAGACGCAGAGCGACCGAGGGAGCCAGCAATGGGGCCGTTCCGCGAGACGAAGTGGTCATCCGACCGGGTACGACGCATCATCCAGCGGCACAGCGAGCGGTTGTTGGGCCGCAAGTTGAGCACGAGCAGTTGGCGACAGATTGCGATTGCCATATCCAACAGATATTTGGGCACGCAGCATGACCCGTCGTACGGCGGAGAGAACGGAGAAGACGAAGATGGCATCGACGACGTGAGCGACGCCCGGGATTTGCAGGCGGGGCACACATCGCACGTGGCGGGCATGATTTACACACAAGAGATGCAGCAAGGGTTAGGCGGCACGGCATTAATGCGAGAGAAGTTCCGCGAGATCAGCCGGGAGTGGCACCAATTTTTCGATTTCGGGCAGGAAGGCGCCGGCCGGGACGGCATACGGGGTGGGGCCACAGCCGCGGCGCATCAGCGAAGGCAGCGGAACAAGTTTAAGAGCAGCCGGCAGAATGTGCGGTTGCGGAGATTGGAGGCATTGCGGCAGGTCGACATATCGGCGATGTTAATGTGCATCAAGGGGAAGGCGGCCACGTTCCGGCCAGGGCAGAGGAAAGCCATCAGCGGGATCGTGCGAGGAGAGAGCCCGGTGGTGCAGATCGCACCGACGGGCGGCGGCAAAAGAATGTCGTTCATGTTGCCGGCGTATTGTTCGCAGCAGGGCCGGACGATCGTAATCGTGCCGTTGGTTGCGTTGCAGGAAGACATGCACAGCGAGTGCATCAAGCACGGCATCGAGGCCAGCATATGGGACAGCAAGACAGGCGTGCACCAGGGCAGCCGGGTTATATTGGTGGTTTCCGAATTAGTATTTACGGCGGCATTCCAGCATTTCATCCAGCGGTTGCAGAACCAATTTGCCATCGACCGGGTGGTGGTTGATGAGTGCCCCACGTTATTGGACGGGACCGACACATTCCGGCCAAAATTACACGAGATTGGGCAAGAGATCGCATTATAGGGTGTGCAGCGGGTGTTTTTGACGGCCACATTACGGCTGTCAGAGGAAAGGGAGTTTTTCAGAAGGGCACACATCGACGCAGGCAGCGTGGTGATGTTCCGGGGCCAGACAACACGGCGCAACATCCGATATAGGGTAGCGTTCGTGGAGGGTAAGTGGACTAAAGGCGGCAACTAGCACAAGGCACAAGAAGAGGCAGAAGACAAGAAGGCAATGGAGATAGCACAACGTTGGGTCGAAGAGAAGAAAGAAGGGCGTGTAATCATATACGCCAGCACTATTCCACGGACGCAGAAGTTGGCCGAAGCATTAGGCATTGATGCATATTACAATTAGGTGGGAACGCGAGAGGACAAGCGGCAGCGGATGCAGTCGTGGATGACGGCGACAGCAGCAACGACAGTTAAGCGGTTGATCGTGGCGACTAACGCATTGGGTTTAGGGATTAACATGCCAGACGTAAGGTTAGTGATACACGCGGGTTTACCGTACCGGGTCCGGGCATTTGCGCAGGAGAGCGGGCGGTTAGGTCGGGATAGCAGACAGGGCACATCAATTGTGATTTGCAAGGCAATCAAGGGACAGCGAGGATTTACACAAAAAGGAGACCAAGGAGGCCAAGGAGGCCAAGGAGGCCAAAGCGTTCGAGATGAAGAGGTGGTTGAGTATATACGGGGGATATGGTGTAAACGATTTGTGTTAGATAAGGCGATGGACGGGCGCATACGAGAAGGTGGGTGTCAGGGCGACGAAGAAAGGTGCGACATATGCATTCAAGGCGGCCGGGTAGAGGAGGAAAGCAGGATTACGGCAATACGGCACATTGTCAGTACGGAAGACCCAGCCGGCGAGGCGGTAGACGAGGAAAGCAGCGTGGCAGGCGGGGATTGAGAGCATAAAAGGCGGCGAATAGGGGAAAACGGAGCAGCAATTGCGGTTCGAGTTGGGGGTGCATCATCAGGAGCACCGTCACCCGGTACTGAGATTTGGACGTTTGGAAGCGATGAAGGAAAGGCAGCAGACGGGCAGATTACAGAAAGAAGGGAAGAGGAAGAGGCGGATGTTCATGTGACAAGCATAGAAATATACATGCAGGAACAAGAACACAAGTTTACGATATGGAAGGAAAGCGAGAGAATACAAGACAATACGTTATTAACGGAGATATTCAAGGAGCAGTTAGCCAGTTAGAGCAAGGGTTGCGTATATTGCTGAATGAGCAGCGGCGAGTATAAGCATAAAGGCGTATGCCCATTAGAGGCACAGGGTAAGGGCGTTTTAAGGGAGATAAAGGAATATGTGGAGCGCGTGCGAAGATGGATGGGTAAAGAAGGATCATTTGCCAGGTTTTGCGGATGTTAGGGTTGCGGTTTACCGTATCGATTTTGCAACCGGTGGCAAGAAATAGATAGAGACAGCGGAAGGTTTCGACCAGTGGTAGGAGAAAAGTGTCGGTATGCAGATATAATGGCAGAGGTAATAGGGGCAGGTTTATTAAGGGCAAGGGATGTAGTAGAATATATTTTCCGGCAGTTAGGGGGGATAGAGAAAGGACAAGGAGTTGGGTTAAATGAGATATTACGGATTGGTGGGCGTAAATAGAAAAATTGGGGAGGGATGGAGATGAATGAGATGTGTATAGGGATGAGCATTTTAATAGATTGGTTTGACAATGACATTTAAATATGGGTTGTTTATTATAGATTAGGGAGAATAATAAAATTATATTATTAAGGGAAGTAATAAAGTATATGGTTAGGGGGAGTAATAAAGCATATATTTATTATTTAATATTTAGCACTTATAAACTCTATTGATTTTAAGTGAAATACAAAAACGCACCATGGTAAAGAGTAAGCAAACACCCCTGTAAAAGGAAACTTGATTTCAAGTGAAATACAAAAAATAAAGTGATATAATTGGCTATATTAACCAAGGATTAAAAATAACAAGGGCATCTAGTTAAATAAATTTCAACTATAGCCCCATAATATTTACACTCAATTTTCTTTAGAACTACCTTATACCAACTACCAACTTATAAAACTACTAATTTGTTAGAATTAAAACTATAGTCTATAACTTATTATAACCTATCACGCTATTCATCTATAATTTTCATGGCCCTATTAACCCTCCTCCTTCTCCCAGCACTCGACTCATTACTATTGCTACCACCCGGTTTGCTTGCACACACTTCACTCCTCCCATCATCTTCCCCGGGCGTCCCAACCCTATCATAAACTCCTCTTCCGTCTTGAACTTCCGCCCAACTGCCGACCAGAACCACTCCTGCTGCCCCCATTGCCTCCACGCTCCGTAACATGCTGGTATTACTATATCCCCAAACCGGCATTCCGCTCTTCCTCCCACCCCAGCCCTTGATCCCTCTGCCACTTGGCATATCACTTATGGCTGGTAGCACCAGAAACACAATCTCAACTCCTCCATCCACCTCCTGCCCTCCTTCCTGCATCTCTCTATCGCTTTCCTCTTGGCCCAGAACCAATCGTGCCGTCGAGCGCAACTACCCGCCGTGTGGTTGAACGCTCGCCCTTCTACGCGGCAGTATAAACAGGTCTCAGCCACTGTCTCCGTGTCCCTCTCGTACCGCCTGAGCTCCTCCTCTCTCATCCGGTCTTGTCGAAGAACTTCGCCTGGCCCTGTAAACTGCATCTCCTGCTCCTGCTCCTGCTCCTCCTGTCCCCTCCCTGATCCTCCAGCTATCTCGCCATGCTCTTTCCTAGCAGGCCCCTCCTTGGCCGACGACGATAGTAAGTAGTATATTTTCTCTTAGGTACTGGGTTAGACCTAGAAAGTTTAATAATTAAGTCTCATACCCCAGGGTACAAGATATTAACCCGAGGAGGCTGAACATAGCCGGCTAAGGGAGGATGAATCTAAAGAACTGGCCAGGCGTGCAGAACCGTTAGGTGCACTTCTTGCAGGCCGCGTCTCTACAGTACGACTACGGGAAGCAAGTGGCGGCAGGCCGGGAGTCCGAGGCCAGGGTCCGGCTGTCATCACAGGATGCCTATGCCGCAACGGAGTATATAAAGGAGGTCTTCCGGAACAATTTCATGTCCAAGATGCGGCATTTTTCAAGATCCGGAAGCTTATCCAGAAGCGGGGACGCTGCGTCACGCTGTCGGACGAGCAGCAGGAGAAACTTGAAAAGGGTTGCCTGTGCCTTAACAACTGGGAGGCCGCAGGTCGGAATAACACAGCCGCGTTGAGCTTCAGGTAAGTACAATAACCTAAGTAACTAAGCATCTACACTACCACGCCAAAAGGCAATGCTGGGAGAGAGCTAACAAGCGATGCGCACGCAGGGCATTCGGCAGTATCGTAGCAGAAATCAACGATGCCCTAGACGAAGGGCAGGGCCGGTTGAAGGAGGCGATCACATATGAAAAGCTGGATTAAGACAGATACGTCGACCGCATCCTGGGAGCTCTCCAATCTAGCAGCGATACGGTAATAGACAAGACGCTCAGCTCGAAGAACTTAACATAACTAGCCGTCCTAATTTCGCTATTCAAGCAGACATACAGCACGGGAAATCCAGAAAGGTCGATGGAGCAGTGGCGGTATTACATTGAGCCATCGCTAAGACGCACCGCGTCAAATGGCTTCTTAGGATCCCTCGCGGTATTATCACAGCAACGATAACGCGAAGAGTGCTGCCGTCAATGGAGAAGAGCTCGTTAGTCGGCTGGGCCATGGATCTATTTCCTAGGAGTCTAAAGCGGAAAGCCGTCAATTCATAGATCACGCGGGAGGGCAAAAGGCGCAACGCTAAGCGGAGTTGCATCGACTTCGGGTGCAAGTTCCCTCTCAGCGGCGGCCTCCCGGCCGAGCTCGAACGCGGATTCCAACAGCTGCTGGAGAACTCGGGTCACATGAAGTCACCTAACGAGGGGCTCACCAATCACTACAAGAAAGCGCACCGCTTGCTGGAAGAGCTCCAGGCAAGGCCTGAAGTCGAGCTCCTCTGTATGCTGGCTCTGACGGTGGGCATGACATCAGACATGGTCGTGTACAATGTGCCCAGGGGAAGAGGCCAGGACGAAGTCGTCGGTTTCGCCATAGCCGGCAAGAAGGTAAAGCAGAAGAGGGGAGGGACGCGGGCGGCTCTGCTGGCAATACGGATGCTGTGGTTCCTCGAGCCGGACCGGTTCACGTGGAACAAGGCCCAGGGGCCGGAGAAGAAGCAGAGGAGGAGACGATGTACAGCACGCAGTACGTGCGTGAGACGACAGGTAAGCTCCAGAATCTAACCCGGCTGCTACGTCAGAGACCAGGAAATGGTTGAATTAACGTTGGATCCTAATCCATAGACCAATACAAGATAACAAACAACATGCTTGCGACATTGGGCTGGATTGATAGTAGGGGCAATCAGCTAAATGCGAAGTCAGAGATGCTTCGTATAGCAAGCCCAGAAAGACTGCGAGTACGATTACGGCTACTACGAAGTCTAATGAGCAGGCCGGCAGATTTCATCAGAGAGGTGTTCCAGAGCGACGATCCGAAGTGGGCTGATCAGTGCAAGGCCACTATTAAATAGGAAGGTCAGCAGTTTCCGCCTTATCAACCACCTATGCCAACCTCACTAGCCCATGTTACTACACCAGTTAGCCCTCGGCGAGCTTCTGCTTCTTCTTCCAAGTGCCGAAGATAAGTGGTGGCTTGTCGGACGACCATATTTGCCTCCTAACAAAAAACAGACGCATTGGCCTTTATCTTCTGTGGTCCATTGACAATCTGTTCATGGGTTATATGCGCTATTCACTGATCGAGCAAAGATACCCTTATGACTGTATTTAACTGCCTTTGAACTATTCTGGCCTAGTGGTTATTACGATTGAGTGGTTATTCCAGCTCAATACAGTATGTTATTCCAACCTAGTGATTGTTCCGACCTAGTAACTTTTCTGGCCTGAGTATATCTATCTCCGGAGATAGAAACCAGCACCTTTATTATTTCTAATGCAGCTAGCATATCTTTCTTTAGAGACAAAGATAAACATACTTGTTTTATTCCAAGTCCCTACTGTATAGCTACTGCTAGTATAGATCATGCCGGAAATGGTTTATATAATACTGCTCTCTATTGCTATAAGGATTGAAACCTAACTTTCGGATAGCGCAATAGGCTGATATCATCGCGGAAGCTAGGACAGGATCTAGACTAAAAGAATGGCCGTTGATTTGAAGTTTGAAATAACATAATAATAGCATTATAAACTTTTATTCCTCATATTCAACTTCTGAACAACCTTGTCAAACCCACTTTCTATATTTACCATATATACCATATATACCATATTCTCATAATTACTCAGCCGACGACCCGTCGATCCCGTTTATCCTATTGTCATTATCTATATCCACTAGGATGCTCGTGGGACACAGCAACCTCGATAAGCTCTCCTGAATTCGATACTTCACAGTTTCACCCTCCTCGTACGCGACACTCATCTTCTTCTCCGGGCTCATCACATACTCGGGCACTGCGTTCACGCCCCTCTTCACCCACTTCCACCCCGTACTACCATCGAGCTTCTCAACGCTATATCCCTGCAACGACGCCGGCGTGAAGTTGAGATTGTTCTTGCGGATCCGCACGATAGGGTGGAAATACTCGTTCGTGGCGCCATCAGTGCCGTCGCCAGGGTCCCGCGGATAAGCGCCCGGCGTGCGATCTTTCTTCCCTAAAAGCCAGAAAAAGACGCCTTGCAGGCCAGAGAAGTTGTCTACGATCGGCCCGCAGCCCCAGCCGTTAGCAATATTGATGGCGTTGAGCGCGCGACGGTGGTCCTCGATGAGTGTCTTGATCGCGGCGTCTTCGAAGGAGAGCATGCCAGAGAGAT